>NC_084560.2:18872920-19020420 GCF_033978685.3 Nerophis lumbriciformis | reverse complement strand
ATGCAAATTAATTTAATTGGCCGTTGCGGTTTTGGAGGAAAGAGGGGCAGCACCCATTAACCATCTTACTTTTGTGCCATGTGACGCAGTCGCCAAAAACATTACTGCATCTACTCATGCACCAATAATTGTTTATTTTAGTATGCCTAAGGCCCCGCTTACACCGGATAAGGTTATCCAGGGTAAATCCCACCTAACCTTATCCTTGTCCACACACAACAATGCCACCGTTTAGGACCCCCTTCGTCCGCCGGCGCAACACGACCTAATACGCATGCGTGGAAAATGCGCACGTCATAGTCACCTCCAGTGTTGCTTTGTGTGCAAGTTCTTAAATGTAACTTATCTAACCAATATCCAGTGTTGTGGTATTTCAATTAACTGGAATCCAGTGTGCTGTGGGGCCCTATTGTAGTGAATCATACCTGAGCCATCATAAATTAATCAAATCTTTATTAGACATGTAAACAATGTGATAAAGCACATTTTACATCAATCAATCTCGGGATCTAGATATCTGGTCAGTACACTCCTCACTCTTTTGCCTTCACCTTCATTGTCCATTCGTTTTTGGTGACTTTATATACTCTGGACCTAGACGTTGAGTCCGCGACATACATACATATACTAAGTAGAATCACAGCTGACCTGGTCATTGGAAAGTTCTCTTGCCGTCTGAGAAGTGTTGTATCCCAAATAGCTGCAATCGCTTTCTCTTAAGGTATTCATGTGTGATTTCCACAAGTGTCTGCACAGACGGAAGGAGAAACACGGCATGTCTGGATGACTCGCCCTTATATTTCCAGTGGTTAGCTCCGAGTTACGAAACCGCTTTATTATGAAGCTGGCTGTGGCGTGTTCTTTCTGACGTCACTTCCTGTGTTGGGCGCGGTCTTTCACTTCCTCTTCGAACTCGGTTTGTAAACGATCAATGAGTCCATACAAAGCTAAGAGCCGGAGATTCAAGAAATACACGGCGCACCTAGCCGTGTAAAAATTTGTCCGAGGAGGGGGACCTTAAACGATGGTTTAGTGTGGCTGAAACGGGGCTTAGGCTAAATAATTATTCGTTTAAGGGGTTAAACGACTTAGTGTAGACATAGCCTAATGCAGTGTTTTGCAACCTTTTTTGAGCCAAGGCACATTTTTTGCGTTGAAAAAATGCGGAGGTACACCACCAGCAGAAATCATTAAAAAACGAAACTCAGTTGACAGTAAAAAGTCGTTGTCGCAATTGTTGGATATGACTTTAAATCATAACCAACTATGCATCACTACAGCTCTTGTCTCAAAGTAGGTGTACTGTCACCACCTGTCACATCACACCCTGACTTTTTTGCTGTTTTCCTGTGTGTAGTGTAGTGTTTTACTTCTTGTCATGCGCTCCTATTTTGGTGGCTTTTTCTCTTATTTTTGGTATTTTCCTGTAGCAGTTTCATGTTTTCATGAGCGATATTTCCCGCATCTACTTTGTTTTAGCAATCAAGAATATTTCAGTTGTTTTTATCCTTCTTTGTGGGGGCATTGTTGATTGTCATGTCATGTACATTGTCTTTGCTCCACAGTCAGTCTTTGCTGTTGTCCAGCATCCTGTTTTGTTTACTTTGTAGCCAGTTTTAGTTTCGTTCTGCATAGCCTTCCCTAAGCTTCAATGCCTTTTCTTAGGGGCACTCACCTTTTTTTTAATTTTTGGTTTAAGCATTAGATACCTTTTTACCTGCACACTGCCTCCCACTGTTTCCCACATCTACAAAGCAATTAGCTACCTGCTGCCACCTACTGATATGGAAGAGTATTACACGGTTACTCTGCCGAGCTCTAGACAGCACCGACACTCAACAACAACACATCATTTGCAGGCTATAATTACTGGTTTGCAAAAAATATTTTTAACCCATATAGGTGAAATTAGATAATCTCCCACGGCACACCAGACCGTATCTCACGGCACACTAGTGTGCCGCGGCACAGTGGTTGAAAAACACTGGCCTAATGCACATGGTTGGTTGAATGTTGGTACAGCTGGGCTATCAGGCTGAAGGAAATTGCAAGGCTGGTTCAAATCTAAGGAGATGGTGATAAACTCCCCTCAAACCCGCTGAGTGGTCTTTGCTTTAATGAGGAATGCAAATAAAGGGGCGGTTAAAGTGTGTCGATAAATTGCCTCCGCTTATTATATCTCCCATGTCTAACTACAAAATGTCTGCGGCTTCACGAGAGAGACATCAGAGAATTGTAATACAGCAAGGATGTTGGGAATTGTCACTATCCAGGCATTGTTTCTACCGCTGTCTGATCGCCAAAGCTATTTTGTTATTTTTCACATAGGGGAGTCTTAAAATAGACAAGTCTTGCTTCTGTTCTATTCCCAGCAGAATAGCTCCTTCCAAGATTTAAGCTGTTATTATTTTTTGGGTTACGTTCTGCAAAGAGGTTTTTTATGGTCCCCTTGTGAACACACTTTATATCACAATTAAATTCAAGCATCATCGTTGAAAGGTTACATGAAATCATAGAAGCCTTCGCGTGGGTTGCCATAGTTACAAGCAGAGGCTGGCGAGGAGCGTCTGAGCTGTTTGCTGTGCTGCAGAGCGCCTTCCACAGATATGAAGGATGCGTGTTGGGAGGAGGCCATTGCATGCGGGTATGCAGCCGCACACCAATTATTGCTAACATATTCAATAACAGTCAGTCCTCTACAGTTTCTTTTGGTGATGTGCTCGGGTGTCAAGTCCTCTGTCACAATAACTACACATACCTGAAATACGACAACATTCTCCTTATTCTCCAACATTCATTCATTAATCCATGTACTACTTCTTCTGTTCGGGGTCATGGGTGATCCAAAAACAGAAATCTAGTTTATTATTTGATGCTGGCTGGACTGAGGTCAGAGTGAGATTTGTTGAAGTGTTAGGGACTCAAAAACGGCTCACAAAAGCTCCAAATTGGGCTGCTGATGTAGGCGGTAACATATTTTGCAATTTGCAGTCGTAATATTGTCTCAAAACTATTATTGATCTACTCGCTAATTTACTCTTTGCCTATCGTTCACAAGCATAATGAGTATTGACATCAGCGGCTGCGGTGAGCTGTTTTCACGCCTTAAAGCTCATAAGTTTATTCTAAATCACAAATAATGCCTCTTATTTGGATAGTAGAAGGATGAAGAGATAATCTGACGAGTTGGTCAACTTTGGCATCCAATTTCAACCCAGAAATGGCGAGAAAGACACGAAAAGACGCTTGGTCTTTGTTGGTTCCACCCCCTACCCCTCCTTTTTTTCATGAGGATTATAAATTATTCTTCATCTTAACAGGAATATATGAACATTGGCATCATAATGACAGCAGACATTGCACAGTAAGTGATGTTGTATTATGTTTGTTGGCTTTCATGAAGTCTGTAGTGAGTAGTAATCCTTGATGTTGTTGGGGAAAAAAAGCAAACGTGATGCATTTTTGAAATCAATGCGCTGCCGAATGCTTAAAATGATCAAAATACGTAAATATTAAAAGTTATTAGAAATGTGCCCCTTACTTCATTACATACTTACAGTGTGTATATAAACCCTAATGGCTGCGAGGAGGTAGCGATTTGTCCAGGGTGTACCCCGCCTTCCGCCCGAATGCTGCTGAGATAGGCTCCAGCAACCCCCGCGACACTGACAGGGACAAGCGGTAAAAAATGGACGGATGGATGGATGGAGGTGTTTAGATGTTTTTAAGAGCGCTTTTAGGCAGAATTGAGCGACTCCCATTGGTGCCATTGTAAGAGGATCTTAATCGCATTTATTAGGGTTCTATTAGGTTACTACTATTACTATTAGGTTCTTGTCCTACTTAAAGGGGAACTGCACTTTTTTTTGTAATTTTGCCTAACGTTCACAATCATTATGAAAGACATGAGTTCAGATGGATTTTTTTTTAATGCATTCTAAATATTAAATAAATGTAGCTGAGCCAATGGGAGCTCCACTATTGCACCCATAAAATCCAATAAATAACCGTTCAAAAAATGCAAACAATTCTCAATTTACATTTCCTGACTTGAATATTAACCAAGTATTGGTGATATTGTTATTATAAGTGCTAATGCAGACAAACTATTGATAGCGGTGACGTGATCACTACCGTTTGTCCCTATGTTTACTTCATCGAGTGGTCTGCTGCTTCCTCGCTTCTCTGATCCCTGTAAGTTTATTGTAGATCATAAATAATGCCTCTCACCTGAATAGTAGATGGCTGAGGAAATAATCCGACAAGTTGCGACACTTTGACAGCCATGTAGACCTGGAACTGGGGCGAACGGCATGAAAAGCACTTGCCCGTTACTACATTACATATAGATTTACATCATGTACTGTATGTAAAACCCTAATGGAGGTGTTTGGATGTTGTTTTAAGGGCTCTATAGGCAGAATTGAACGGCTCTCATAGGCTCCATTGTAAGCAGACTTAAGATCAAATTCATTTTATATTTAGAATGCATTAAAAAAAAAAATCCATCCATCGTCATGTCTTTTATAATGATTGTGAACGAAAGGCAACATTTTAAAAAGTGCAGTCCCCCTTTAGAAGTTGGTTATTTTCTGTTATAAGATTATTCTATCTTCACTTCTATTTAAATGTAATAAGGAGTTATTCTTCGTTGTTTGGCTAATTGACATTAGTTATGGGCCATAATATTAACTTTAGTAGTAGTTACAGGGGCAGTATTGGTCTTAGTAATGCTGATACTGATACCTCACATTTTCAAGAAAATTTAGGAATACAATTTTTGATCACAATAATAATCAGATTAAAACACAGGGTGGCGGTTTAACAATATCAATTAAATATTTAAATTATGTCCTATTTAAATTGTGCCCAATAACAAAAACGGCAAAATATTTTTTTGGATGATGAAAATATCGACCATATAATGATATTATACTTGGTATTGTTACTGTCTATCTGTATTGATCTGCCCACCTTTGTTTACATTCAAGATATCTAGCTTAGATGTTAGCATATCCTATTCCTCGTCCTCCAGTGATTCTTGCAAGAAACAAACTTTACTTGCCGCAATGGAGGTGAGGATTGCTGACTTGCTTTGCACCGCGGAGGGACACTTTCAAAGATCCTACACAGCTTTGAGGACATCTTCATTCGCTTACTGTGTCAAATTTGCAGGACACAGCTAGAATGTGTCTTCAACGTGCAATATCATAACTCGATAGTATTAAAAACTCTATCTTTATCGCTCAACCCTAACTGTCATGTATCCTGACAGTTGGAACATCCAGTTTGTGTGACTTTGAAGGCATTTTGTCCCTAAAATTTACCACCACTGGAACCATAAACATTGAGTGACCTTTGTATATATTGGGAGGGGTGGTCAGTTTTCAATAGTAATTGTTCGGAAACGGAATACATTTTTCCTCTAAGAAATATTGTAAACAAAAATAATAACACATTTTATAGAGAACTAGAAAAGCACTCGGTGAGTGTAGACCTCCACCAACAGGAAAGGATAAAATTACTTTTTTCAGATTTTTGGTTGACCCAGTTATTCAGGGTGTCATGCATCAACCCGTTTGAAGATTATGATCCAGTGAATGACAAACATTGAAAATAGCCTTGCATCAGTCTTGCTCTAGCTCAGTGGTCCCCAACCTTTTTTGCACCACGGACCGGTTTAATGTCGGCATTATTTTCAAGGACCGGCTTTCCACTTGTGCCAGATTAATACAGCAAAAATAAGTGCATGATAAATACAACTCACTATAACGCTGAATTAGTGGGAGCCCTGGGCCTGTTTCTTTGCAATGAGATCCCCTGCAGGTTACCATAAACCTGCTGGGGACTACAGATGGAAATCAGCCTTTGGCTACAGTCTGTCACATTTATATTTTATATGTTCATTAATGTGCATTGTATCTTGTCACAAAGCTATACCAAATATAACAAATGGCAACTTACTATGAGGAGTTTTGATGTACAAACCCCGTTTCCATATGAGTTGGGAAATTGTGTTAGATGTAAATACAAACGGAATACAATGATATGCAAATCCTTTTCAACCCATATTCAATTGAATGCACTACAAAGACAAGATATTTGATGTTCAAACTCATAAACTTTATTTTTTTTTTGCAAATAATAATTAACTTAGAATTTCATGGCTGCAACACGTGCCAAAGTAGTTGGGAAAGGGCATGTTCACCACTGTGTTACATGGCCTTTCCTTTTAACAACACTCAGTAAACGTTTGGGAACTGAGGAGACACATTTTTTAAGCTTCTCTGGTGGAATTCTTTCCCATTCTTGCTTGATGTACAGCTTAAGTTGTTCAACAGTCCGGGGGTCTCCGTTGTGGTATTTTAGGCTTCATAATGCGCCACACATTTTCAATGGGAGACAGGTCTGGACTACAGGCAGGCCAGTCTAGTACCCGCACTCTTTTACTATGAAGCCATGTTGATGTAACACGTGGCTTGGCATTGTCTTGCTGAAATAAGCAGGGGCGTCCATGGTAACGTTGCTTGGATGGCAACATACCGGTATGTTGCTCCAAAACCTGTATGTACCTTTCAGCATTAATGGCGCCTTCACAGATGTGTAAGTTACTCATTTCTTTGGCACTAATACACCCCCATACCATCACAGATGCTGGCTTTTCAACCTATAACAATCCGGATGGTTCTTTTTCTCTTTGGTTCCGGAGGACACGACGTCCACAGTTTCCAAAAACGATTTAAAATGTGGACTCGTCAGACCACAGAACACTTTTCCACTTTGTATCAGTCCATCTCAGATGAGCTCAGGCCCAGCGAAGCCGACGGAGTTCCTGGGTGTTGTTGATAAACGGTTTTCGCCTTGCATAGGAGAGTTTTAACTTGCACTTACAGATGTAGCGACCAACTGTAGTTACTGACAGTGGGTTTCTGAAGTGTTCCTGAGCCCATGTGGTGATATCCTTTATACACTGATGTCGCTTGTTGATGCAGTACAGCCTGAGGGATCGAAGGTCACGGGCTTAGCTGCTTACGTGCAGTGATTTCTCCAGATTCTCTGAACCCTTTGATGATATTACAGACCGTAGATGGTGAAATCCCTAAATTCCTTGCAATAGCTGGTCGAGAAAGGTTTTTCTTAAACTGTTCAACAATTTGCTCACGCATTTGTTGACAAAGTGGTGACCCTCGTCCTTGTTTGTGAATGACCGAGCATTTCATGGAATGTACTTTTATACCCAATCATGGCACCCACCTGTTCCCAATTTGCCTGTTCACCTGTGGGATGTTCCAAATAAGTGTTTGATGAGCATTCCTTAACTTTATCAGTATTTATTGCCACCTTTCCCAACTTCTTTGTCACGTGTTGCTGGCATCAAATTCTAAAGTTAATGATTATTTAAAAAAAAAAAGTTTATCAGTTTGGACATCAAATATGTTGTCTTTGTAGCATATTCAACTGAATTTGGGTTGAAAATGATTTGCAAATCATTGTATTCCGTTTATATTTACATCTAACACAATTTCCCAACTCATACGGAAACGGGGTTTGTACATCTATAATCAAGTTTATTAGTGTGTCTAGTGGGGCAGGTGAAAGTTAAGTCGGAGAAAATGCAGTCATTTATAAATTATGCGGCCCGGCAGCAAATGTGTCACGGACCGGTACCGGTCCCCGGACTGGTGGTTGGGTACCGCTGCTCTAGCTGGTTGTCTACCACAAGAAAATGCACTTTACTCACATGATCCCTGAACTTGTGTGTGACTATCAGTGGTACTTTAACTTTAACTTGTGCGTGTCCTTTTTGTCACGGCATAAAATTGAAATTCTGCAGTGTAATGTGCCCTTATGGGGGTTGTTTACCCACATACAGCTATTTTCTCTCCCTCATATCATGGGAGTGTAATTTTACTGCAGAGGATGGTCGCCACAGGAGATGAGCAGCAGTGGGAAGTGGCGGCTGATGGCAAAGAATACTAACATCTTTGGAATGTTAGGAACACTCTTTAATCTTTATGGGAGGCATGAAGATTGATGATGACGATCAGTGATTCCAAAGCAGTGCTACTCCTAAATTATTAGGGGGAAGCTGAAGAGATTGTGGAGGAGCTCATTTAATTAACACGTTTGATGAAACACATCCACCAAGTATACTAACAAATTGCTTTGTTCCTAATCATTACTGCTTCAATTATAAATGACTGCAGACTGCACTTACACTGTATTACCAACTGCAGCTATCTGAAGTTGGTTCACTTTGCACCACAGCAAAGGGTTTTGGAAGTGGGAAAATTAGCCACATAAGGAAAAACTATTTAAGTTGCATCAGAAAACTAAAAGATTTATATTTTTTTGGTTTGACAATTGAATGTTAGTAGGACGACAATAGTTAGGGGTGCATGATAAATCTCGGACATATAATTATTAGGGATGTCCGATAATATCGGCAGGCCGATATTTTTGGCCGATAAATGCGTTAAAATGTAATATCGGAAATTATCGGTATCGTTTTTTTTTTTATTTTTTTATTTTTTTTATTTATTTTATTTTATTTGTTTTATTAAATCAACATAAAAAACACAAGATACACTTACAATTAGTGCACCAACCCAAAAAAACCTTCCTCCCCCATTTACACTCATTCACACAAAAGGGTTGTTTCTTTCTGTTATTAATATTCTGGTTCCTACATTATATATCAATATACAGGTAAAAGCCAGTAAATTAGAATATTTTGAAAAACTTGATTTATTTCAGTAATTGCATTCAAAAGGTGTAACTTGTACATTGTATTTATTCATTGCACACAGACTGATGCATTCAAATGTTTATTTCATTTAATTTTGATGATTTGAAGTGGCAACAAATGAAAATCCAAAATTCCGTGTGTCACAAAATTAGAATATTACTTAAGGCTAATACAAAAAAGGGATTTTTAGAAATGTTGGCCAACTGAAAAGTATGAAAATGAAAAATATGAGCATGTACAATACTCAATACTTGGTTGGAGCTCCTTTTGCCTCAATTACTGCGTTAATGCGGCGTGGCATGGAGTCGATGAGTTTCTGGCACTGCTCAGGTGTTATGAGAGCCCAGGTTGCTCTGATAGTGGCCTTCAACTCTTCTGCGTTTTGGGGTCTGGCATTCTGCATCTTCCTTTTCACAATACCCCACAGATTTTCTATGGGGCTAAGGTCAGGGGAGTTGGCGGGCCAATTTAGAACAGAAATACCATGGTCCGTAAACCAGGCACGGGTAGATTTTGCGCTGTGTGCAGGCGCCAAGTCCTGTTGGAACTTGAAATCTCCATCTCCATAGAGCAGGTCAGCAGCAGGAAGCATGAAGTGCTCTAAAACTTGCTGGTAGACGGCTGCGTTGACCCTGGATCTCAGGAAACAGAGTGGACTGACACCAGCAGATGACATGGCACCCCAAACCATCACTGATGGTGGAAACTTTACACTAGACTTCAGGCAACGTGGATCCTGTGCCTCTCCTGTCTTCCTCCAGACTCTGGGACCTCGATTTCCAAAGGAAATGCAAAATTTGCTTTCGTCAGAAAACATGACTTTGGACCACTCAGCAGCAGTCCAGCTCTTTTTTTTCCTTAGCCCAGGTGAGACGCTTTTCGCGCTGTTTCTTGGTCAACAGTGGCTTGACACGAGGTATGCGGCAGTTGAAACCCATGTCTTTCAAGCGTCTCTTGGTGGTGGATCTTGAAGCACTGACTCCAGCAGCTGTCCACTCCTTCTGAATCTCCCCCACATTTTTGAATGGTTTTTTTTTCACAATCTTGACCAGGGTGCGGTGATCCCTATCGCTTGTACACTTTTTCTGACCACAGTTTTTCCTTCCCTTTGCCTCTCCATTAATGTGTTTGGACACAGAGCTCTGAGAACAGCCAGCATCTTCAGCAATAACCTTTTGTGTCTTTCCCTCCTTGTGCAATGTGTCGATGGTTGCCTTTTGGACAGCTGTCAAATCTGAAGTCTTCCCCATGTTTGTGTAGGCTTCAGAACTGGACTGAGAGACCATTTATAGCCCTTTGCAGGTGTTTTGAGTTAATCAGCTGATTAGTTTGTGGCACCAGGTGTCTTCAAAATGTAACCCTTACACAATATTCTAATTTTGTGACACACAGAATTTTGGATTTTCATTTGTTGCCACTTCAAATCATCAAAATTAAATGAAATAAACATTTGAATGCATCAGTCTGTGTGCAATGAATAAATATAATGTACAAGTTACACCTTTTGAATGCAATTACTGAAATAAATCAAGTTTTTCAAAATATTCTAATTTACTGGCTTTTACCTGTATATCAATACAGTCTGCAAGGGATACAGTCCGTAAGCACACATGATTGTGCGTGCTGCTGGTCCACTAATAGTACTAACCGTTAACAGTTAATTTTACTCATTTTCATTAATTACTAGTTTCCATGTAACTGTTTTTATATTGTTTTACTTTCTTTTTTATTCAAGAAAATGTTTTTAATTTGTTTATCTTATTTTATAAAATTTTTTAAAAAGTACCTTATCTTCACCATACCTGGTTGTCAAAATTAGGCATAATAATGTGTTAATTCCACGACTGCATATATCGGTTGATATCGGTATCGGTTGATATCGGTATCAGTAATTAAAGAGTTGGACAATATCGGAATATCGGATATCGGCAAAAAGCCATTATCGGATATCCCTAATAATTATATATAACATCATACCAATAAATACGATAACATAAAAAATTGCTCTGATTAAAAAATAATGCCATCCATCCATCCATCTTCTTCCGCTTATCCGAGGTTGGGTCGCGGGGGCATCAGCCTCAGCAGGGAAACCCAGACTTTCCTCTCCCCAGCCACTTCGTCCAGCTCCTCCCGGGGGATCCCGAGGCGTTCCCAGGCCAGCAGGGAGACATAGTCTTCCCAATGTGTCCTGTGTCTTCCCCGTGGCCTCCTACCGGTTGGACGTGCCCTAAACACCTCCCGAGGGAGGCGTTCGGGTGGCATCCTGACCAGATGCCCGAACCACATCATCTGGCTCCTCTCGATGTGGAGGAACAGCGGCTTTACTTTGAGATCCTCCCGGATGACAGAGCTTCTCCCCCTATCTCTAAGGGAGAGCCCCGCCACCCGGCGGAGGAAACTCATTTCGGCTGCCTGTACCCGTGATCTTGTCCTTTCGGTCATAACCCAAAGCTCATGACCATAGGTGAGGATGGGAACGTAGATCGACCGGTAAATTGAGAGCTTTGCCTTCCGGCTCAGCTCCTTGTTCACCACAACGGATCGATACAGCGTCCGCATTACTGAAAACGTTGCACCGAAACGCCTGTCGATCTCACGATCCACTCTCCCCCCACTCGTGAGCAAGACTCTGAGGTACTTGAACTCCTCCACTAAAAAAGAATGGTTTTATGATTACCCGCACTGTGCTGTACCATGAATTGAATAACGTGGACCCCAACTTAAACAAGTTGAAAAACTTATTGGGGTGTTACCATTTAGTGGTCAATTGTACGGAATATGTACTGTACTGTGCAATCTACTAATAAAAGTTTCAATCAATCAATCAAGGGTGAGTCAATCAAGTGCTCTTGTAAACAAACATAGCGACTTATTCACTGTTTTAGGCCCCTTCTACACTAAGTCGGCTAAGGTTATCCAGGTAAATGGTCGTTTAAGACCCCTTAACCCCATCTGTCCGCTGGCGCAACACAACCAAGTATGTATGCGCAGAAAATGCGCACGTCATAGTCACCTCCAGTGTTGCTTTGTGTGCAAGTTCTTAAATTAAATTGAACTTATCTGAACAATATCCAGTGTTGTGGTATTTCAATTCACTGGAATCCAGTGTGCTGTGGGGCCCTGTTGTAGTGAATCACACTTGAGCCATCATAAATTAATCAAATCTTTAATGGACATGTAAAAGTAAACAATGTGATAAAGAACATTTGACAACAATCAATCTAGGGATCTAGATATCTGGTCAGGACACTCCTCACTCTTTTGCCTTCACCTTCATTGTCCATTCGTTTTTGGTGACTTTATATACTCTGGACCTAGACGTTGAGTCCGCGACATACATGGTGGACAATAACTGATACAGTCTGCTTTGCCAGTCCAAAAGCATTCGCCGTTTTCCGTAGTCTTCACTCGACGGCCAGGTAATACAAAGCACACGCTACCTTTTTTTTTATCACATCCACTGGAGCCCGCCTTCTCGTTGTCTCCCCTTCGACAAATGGACAAAGTTTTTTGGTAAGTAGAATCACAGCTGACCCGGACATTCGAAAGTTGTCTCGCCGTCTGAGATGTGTAGTATCACAAATAGCTGCAATCGTGTGTTTCCTTCACTTAAGGTATTCATGTATGATTTCCACAAGCGTCTGTACATGTAGAAGAATGAGAAACACGGGCATGTCTGGATGACTCGCCTCCATCTTTCCAGTGGTTAGCTCCGGTTGGTATGAAGCTTTCTGACGTCACTTCCTGTGTTGGGCGTGGTCTTTCTGGCATCACTTCCTCTCCGAACTCAGTTTGTAACCTATCAATGAGTCCATACAAAGCTAAGAGCCGGAGATTTAAGAAATTCAGGGCGTACATAACCGTGTAAAAAAATTATCCAAGGGCGGGGACCTTAAACGCTGGTTTAGTGTGGCTGACACGATGCTTAGGCTAAATAATTATTCGTTTAAGGGGTTATCCGGCTTAGTGTAGACATAGCCCTAGAGCAGGGTGGGCAATTAATTTTTACAGGGGGCCGCATGAGCAACCCGAGCACTGCTGGAGGGCCACATCGACAATATTTCAATTACATTTTGCTCAATATTATTTATGATATACCGTAAGATAAATAATAATAATAATAATAATAATGATTTCATTTAACCTAACTTAACTTTATACAAAAGCAGATTGCTTTTGATGGTTTTATTTTTAACACTGTCTTACACTACACTTCCTGACGTATAATACAATGCAAAAATGTCAATTTCTGCACAGGGTTAATTTAAATTTTATCCTGCATCCTCTTTAAAAGTCCAACATTTTCCCCGTCAGATTTGGACAACCATCTGTTGTCACACCTGCCAGCTTGTCCCTTTTCAGTCCTAACATGTCCAAACACGCATTTACCTATGTGAACAAGTCATTGCCTTTTGGTTGTCTCTTTAATTGACTGCATGGCTGCCAGCTCTTCCGTGATTTGAAAGTCTGCAGTTATCCCACGTAAGAAGATGAGCAGCTGGGCGGTGTCACGTACATCGCAGCTCCCATCCAAAGCCAGCGAAAAACAGTCAAAGTCGACCGTTCTGTTCTTCAGCTGAAGCTCCAAGATTCCAGCGATGGTCTCAACCCGCCTCGTTAGAGTGCGTCGGGAATATCAGCGCAACAGAGTCCAATAAGCACTCCTTAATACGCTCTCCGTCAGAAAACTACTTATTTTTTTCTGGCGATTTTGTGAGAAATGACGAGCCGCAAAATGCCCAGGTTTGCCCTAGAGCAGGGGTCGGCAACCCGCGGCTTTAGCGCCGCCCTAGTGGCTCCCTGGAGCTTTTCCAAAGATGTATGAAAAATGGAAAAAGATGAGGGGAAATAATTTATTTTTTGTTTTAATATGGTTTCTGTTGGAGGCCAAACATGACACAAGCCTCCCTAATTGTTATAAATCCCACTGTTTATGTTAAACATGCTTCACTGATTCAAGTATTTGGCGAGCGCCGTTTTGTCCTACTAATTTTGGCGGTCCTTGAACTCACCGTAGTTTGTTTACATGTATAACTTTCTCCGACTTTCTAGGACGTGTTTTATGCCACTTCTTTTTCTGTCTCATTTTGTCCACCAAACGTTTAGTGTTGTGCATGAATGCACAAAGGTGAGTTTTGTTTATGTTATTGACTTGTGGGGAGTGCTAATCGGGCATATTTGGTCAGTGCATGACTGCAAGCTAATCGATGTTAACATGCTATTTAGGCTAGCTATATGTACATATTGCATCATCATGCCTCGTTTGTAGGTATATTTGAGCTCATTTAGTTTCCTTTAAGTCCTCTTAATTCAATTTATATCTCATGACACACTATCTGTATGTAATATGGCTTTTAATTTTTTTGCGGCTCCAGACAGATTTGTTTTTGTATTTTTGGTCCAATATGGCTCTTTCAACATTTGGGGTTGCCGACCCCTGCCCTAGAGGAAGACGTTTCATGTAATATCACGCTTAATCACATCAAACCTGATGAGCCACCTGAAAGGCCTTCTTTTCCTACGATGGTGTTTTAAAAGGCTACGAAGATGCCTCCACTGTTAAAGAAGCTGCACCAAAGCCAGCGTGCACAATCTACAGTTCAATCTAAATGGAAAAACAATAATAGATGTAAATAAGTTATCGTTCTCGGGAAGCAGGATTTTGAGCATCTAAAGTGAACAGTGCCAGTTATTGTCTTAATGAGGGTTTGCAAAAATGTGTTCTCGAAATACTTTGAAGGTTAGCAGTGGTGCGGTTCTTTAAACCTCATTCATTAATTATTTATAGAAGGGCTCTTGCACCAAATATGAAGCTCGTTGAATATTAAATCAGTATTGAATGGATTTCCCAGTTATTTTGTTCAATATGTGTTTCTTTTCCCCATGTTCCAATATCAATTTTAGTGCCGAAATTATGGAATACATTTTTAATACCGATTTGGTGATATTGTTTTATGATTATTAAGTTATCAGAATGATCAATTGGAATCATTTTTCGTCATCAGGCCTTTTTACAGCAGGGTACTTGTTTCTGTTTAACAAAGATTCCTTTTCATGAACATTTGGAAACAACTGGGTTATATTAGGGTCTGCAATACTATCATATTATAGTTTCTATGAATTAACAGTGAGTGCATAATATAGATGCATCAGCCTCTTTTAGAGTTATACTTTACAGTAGATTGTAACAGAACATCATTGAAACACAGCATTGTGATTGAAATGTCCTATACAGTGTTAGCTTTGTATACTGTGCACGCTTTGGAAGGAAGCATTGTAAATCTCCCATGTTGTTCCTATGGTAACCAAGCATGGATGTGCCTTTCGTGAAACACCCTCATGATCCCGTTGACTCTATCCTCTTTTTCTGTTTACCAAGAAATGTAACCTGCAATCTTTATTGGGACGCATGCATGAAGGCGGGTACTCTTGACTTTTCCAGCCCGCTCATGCATTATTCAATGGAACCTTCTTCTCTCTGATCCCTTCATTAAGTTGCTGAACTGCAGCGTTGTCTCCCAATGACTCGGTAGCAGCAGGGTTGTGTGTTTGTGGCGGGTGTGGCTGACACTACCCAGCCCGGTCGTCTCTGATGTTTTTATGGTCTCAAATAAAGGGTAAAAGCCTTCTGGGATTGGGTTTGAGCACCGGCACGACCCCCTTTTTAATGAATTATGAATTTCTCATTGAGATTCAAAGATAATTAACATGTCTGAGCTGAACAGCACAAGCTTCTCCTGTAGTGCCTGTTGTATCCAGGAGCACTGAAATGTCAATTTTAGACATTGGGTAGTGTTTCCTTGTTTAACTTGACATTCTGCTCCTCTATAACAGGAAATACACTGCAAAAAGTCAGTGTTCAAAAACAAGAAAAAAACAATACAAAAATGAGGGGTATTTTATTTGAACTAAGCAAAATTATCTGCCAATAGAACAAGAAAATTTGGCTTGTCAAGACTTTCCAAAACAAGTAAAATTAGCTAACTTCAATGAACCCAAAAATACCTTAAAATAAGTATATTCTCACTAATAACAAGTGCATTTTTCTTGGTAGAAAAAAAAAAAAAGAGATATTTTTGCTCAATATGTTGACAAAAATTCTTAAATTAAGTAAATGCTAGTGCCATTATCTTGACATACTAAAAACGAGTTTATTGTTCTTAATGGAAAGGAAACAAGGCAACCGCTTGTTACTCTCAGGGTCTCCGAGCTGCTCAGTCAAATCATATGGTCTAAAAATGCATTTTTCCATTGTTAACATGACATCATCGCGCCAAGTGCGTGCTCTTTCAGTCAATTAGTGCACATATACCGTATTTTCCGCACTATAAGGCGCACCGGATTATTAGCCGCACCTTCTATGAATTACATATTTCATAATTTTGTCCACCAATAAGCCGCCCCGGACTATAAGCCGCGCCTACGCTGCGCTAAAGTGAATGTCAAAAAAACGCTGCGCTAAAGTGAATGTCAAAAAAACAGTCAGATAGTTCAGTCAAACTTTAATAATATATTGAAAACCAGCGTTCTAACAACTCTGTCCCAAAATGTACGCAAATGTGCAATCACAAACATAGTAAAATTCAAAATGGTGTAGAGCAATAGTAACATAATGTTGCTCGAACGTTAATGTCACAACACACAAAATAAACATAGCGCTCACCTTCTGAAGTTATTCTTCATTCGTAAATCCTTCGAATTCTTCGTCTTCGGTGTCCGAATTGAAAAGTTGCGCAAGCGTGGTATCCAAAATGGCCGGTTCCGTCTCGTAGAAGTCATCGGGAGTCAGTGTCGCTGTTGTTCTGTGAATCCTGCCTTCCGGAAAGCTCGGACCACAGTTGTGACCGAAATATCTGCCCAGGCATTTACGATCCACTGGCAAATGTTGGCGTATGTCGTCCGAGGCTGTCTGCCCGTCTTAGTGAAGGTGTGTTCGCCTTCGGAGCTGTGTGAAAAAAGCCACCCGGCCTCTTCGCGTAAACTTCCCTTAACCACTCGCTCATCTTTTCTTCATCCATCCATCCCTTCGAGTTAGCTTTTATGATGACGCCGGCTGGAAAGGTCTCTTTTGGCAAGGTCTTCCTTTTGAATATCACCATGGGTGGAAGTTAGCATGGCAAGCTAGAACCACAGTGAAGGATGACTTCTCATTCCCTGTGGAGCGAATATTCACCGTACGTGCTCCCGTTCCACAGTGCGGTTCAGTTGCTGTGAAATACGGTAGTAATCCGTGTGCGGATGGAGAGATTGCGTCTTTTTATGAACCGGATCGCTTAGTAGGAGCCATTTTGTGGTCTTTACAGATGTAAACAGGAAATGAAACGTACGGTGATATCCGCGCGTTTTTTCTTCTTCTTCCGGGGGCGGGTAGAAGAAGAAGCGCTTCCTGTTCTATGGGGGCGGATGCTTTCCTTGGCGGTTGCTTGCGTAGAAGAAGAAGCGCTTCCTGTTCTACCGGGAAAAAAGATGGCGGCTGTTTACCGAAGTTGCGAGATCGAAACTTTATGAAAATGAATCGTAATAAAGCGCACCGGGTTATAAGGCGCACTGTCAGCTTTTGAGAACATTTGTGGTTTTTAGGTGCGCCTTATAGTGCGGAAAATACGGTATACAGCCCGGCCCCCGGCCAAAAAATTTTAATTGTAATTTTGAAGAATTTTTATGAATGTGCATGACTATCTGTGTTGGCCCTGCGATGAGGTGGCGACTTGTCCAGGGTGTACCCCGCCTTCCGCCCGATTGTAGCTGAGATAGGCTCCAGCGCCCCCTGCGACCCCAAAGGGAATAAGCGGTAGAAAATGGATGGATGGATGAACTATATCTGTTCAAAATAGTTTGAAATGTCACATGTTAAATTTTTAAATATTAACTGTCAGTTTACTGTACTGTGCCAACTGGACTACTATATGAGTACGTATTTTCTATTGTTTCATTGAAAATAAAACAGCAAAGTCAATTTGGCTGTCATCTGTTTTAATTATGAGACACAATTGTGTCAAAGTCATGATTTTTTTTTTCTTACTTGAAATAAGAAATTATTACTTTAAAAAAGTAGTTTTATACTTGAGTGTTGATGACACAGCTTTGCAACACTTGATATTCTAGTTTCAAGCATGTTTTACTCAATATAGGTCATGAAATCTCAGCAACAAGCTGTAATATCTTACTGAGATAATTTAGGACCAAAACACTTAAAACAAGTAAAACACTAACATAAAATCTGCTTAGTGAGAAGAATTATCTTATCAGACAGAAAATAAGCAAATATCACCCTTAATTGAGATATTTAATCTTACTTAGATTTCAGTTTTTGCAGTGTAATTTCCTACTTTTTCTTAAACAAAACAGCATTTAAAAATGACAACAACACGTAAACATTGGGGATTAAACAGTGATAATTGTAAAAACGTACAACATGACTGATATTAGATCCAAAATTAAACCTCAAATAAATCTGCATTAGAAAGAAATCAGATTCTCATGACTTAAACTAAGGTATGTAGTTAGTTTGTGTTGAAATGTCTTTAAGTACATATTGCCCAATAATTGTGTATGTTTTATATTTTCTATATTCTGTATATATTTTTTTTACATATACCGTATTTTCCGGAGCATAGGGCGCACTGCATTATAAGGCGATCTGCTGATGAGCGGGTCTAGTCAGGTCTATTTTCATACAAAAGGCGCACCGGATTATAAGGCGCATTAAATGGGTCATATTATGATTTTTTTCGAAATGTAAAACACTTCCTAGTGGTCTACATAACATGTAATGGTGGTTCTTTAGTCAAAATGTAGCATAGATGATGTTTTACAGGTCATCTTCAAGCCGCTTTCTGACAGTCGCTTTACACTACTTTATATTATATTATTTATATATATACATATATATATATATATATATATATATATATATATTATATTTATATCCACCGAGTGGTTAAAGCGGCGGGGAAAATTACAAGGACGAAACTCCCAGAGATGAGTGCCATGTACACCACTCGCTGCCTAAAGCGAGTACACAACATCCTGAAGGACAGATACCACCCAGCACATGGCCTCTTCAACCTGCTACCCTCTGGAAGGAGGTATAGATCGATTCGCGCCAGGACCACCAGAATGTCTCACAGTCTGTATCCCCAGGCTGTGAGATTGCTAAATGAACAGCGTGCCCCTTTGCTGCCCCGGACCATCTTATTACCTCACTCTTCACCACCTCAATAATTGTGCTCTGGACATTGCATTGCTGCAACATCAACGTAACACCCATCAGACATCTGACTGTTCCCACCCCCACGTCCCTCTTATCGCGATCTTCCTGACAATGCTAAAATGCTAAAATGTAAACTATTGTCAACCTGCACATCAATGCAGTTTCTATGCCGCTGGACAAAGCTCAAACAAAATCTCGTTGTTCATGTATGACTTAAGTGTTATTATGACAATGACAATAAAGGAATTGATTGATTGATTGATTGATATTATAAATGGCAACAGCGGAGGATGAATGTCTCATAACAAGAAGATAGAGAAAAAGAAGCTTATCGACTACGGCGTCGTCACGGACTACAAAGGTGGATGCGCGCAAATTTTTAGGACTTATGCAGATCCCAAATACCAATCAGCAGGTACCAGAAGGTAAGAAAAGTTGCTTGTGCATAATATTGCGAAACAAAACGCCAGATAATGTCTTACCTTATACACACACCATAATAATACTCCTATGTTGAAGCACAGTACAATGCATCAAGCAGTGCGGCTTCATAGCTTACCAAAGTCGTACTAGAAAAATGTTGATGGATTTTTGAGCGCCGTGTGTAATGTTCTATACTCTCAATGGAACATATAACATTTTTGTGTTGTTTACTTGAGTCATATTGCAGTCTACATGTATCTTATGTGTGACTGCCATCATATTGTAGGCTACACATATCTTTTATGTGTGACTGCCATCTACTTGTCACACTTATCATTACACCATGTACCAAAAAAAATTATTTGAGGTTGGTAAGCACTACCAAAATCATTCCGTACATTAGGCGCACCGGGCTATAAGGCGCACTGCCGAGTTTTGAGAAAATGAAAGGATTTTAAGTGCGCCTTATCGTCCAAAAAATACGGTCACTTTTAAAACTACCATTAGCAATGTAACTTGTGGGGTGTCCAGGCTGGTCCACCAATACTATAAACAGCTAAAGCAGCTGATCCTTGGTTGTCATGGCAATGCCAGAGATGGATTTCTCCTTATTACAAGTCCGTGTACCACCTTTATTATTTTAGAGTGGCTATTTTTGGCTCGCATTGCTTCATGTTGTTAGTAATATTAGGAATGAATTATCATGCTTTTGGTCAGCAGTACCTGCTTCAATTCTATTCCCAAAAGGCATTTTAATAATGGCCACATCAAAGAAATATTAATTTATTTACCTGGACACATTGGTCCTGCCACAGGCTTAGTTGTAATTGAATCTGGGATCTTTAGGGAAGATGGAGGTGACATTAGACGAAGAAAAAATTGAGGAATGGGGATTGTTTTTCTTGAGCGTTACAAGTTAAGGAAAACCACTAGCTGCAGCTGTGGAATGAAAGCAAGAAGTGTTTCATAACATACAACAGGGAATCACAAAGCTGCAGTGGATTCATATATCCTGCAGCAAGGCTCAGCTTCTCTCCGTTTTTTTAGTCACTCACACCTTTTTGGTATTATTCGAGCTTCACCTGTCTAACTATTGACGCTCTTTCCCAATCTGATATGAGGATTCTCAGCTCTTAGTATCAAGCACTGGTCATTGGGGGCCGTCCTGGAAATGATGCTTAATAGACTTAAATGGATTTGTCCTGAAGGACTGTCTTGTCCGTCACGATAAGAGCAGTGCAGCGGCCTACATAATCATTCATTCAACTCTGCCTACGAGACACTTTGTCGATATACGCCCAATTCAAATGTGATGTAATCTTAAAAACAATCCTTATTGGGCATTATTATATTTCTAAAGACATGCAGACTAAATTGGACTGGTTAAAAGTTAAGTACCAATGATTGTCACTAGGGATGTCCGATAATATCGGCCTGCCGATATTATCGGGCGATAAATGCGTTAAAATGTAATATCAGAAATTATCTGTATCGGTTTTTTATTATCGGTATCGTTTTTTTGTTTTTTTGTTTTTTTTAAATTAAATCAACATAAAAAACACAAGATACACCTATAATTAGTGCACCAAACCAAAAAACCTCCTTCCCCCATTTACACTCATTCACACTCATTCACACAAAAGGGTTGTTTCTTTCTGTTATTAATATTCTGGTTCCTACATTATATATCAATATATATCAATACAGTCTGCAAGGGATACAGTCCGTAAGCACACATGATTGTGCGAGCTGCTGGTCCACTAATAGTACTAACCTTTAACAGTTAATTGTACTCATTTTCATTAATTACTAGTTTCTATGTAACTGTTTTTATATTGTATTACTTTATTTTTTATTCAAGAAAATGTTTTTAATTTTTTTATCTTATTTTATGAATTTTAAAAAAAAGTACCTTATCTTCACCATACCTGGTTGTCCAAATTAGGCATAATAATGTGTTAATTCTACGACTGCATATATCGGTATCGGTAATTAAAGAGTTGGACAATATCGGAGTATCGGATATCGGCAAAAAGCCATTATCGGACATCCCTAATTGTCACACACAAACTAGGTGTGGCGAAATTATTCTCTGCATTTGACCCATCACCCTTGATCACCCCCTGGGAGGTGAGGGTAGCAGTGAGCAGCAGCGGCGCCCATGAATAATTTTTGGTGATTTAACCCCCAATTCCAACCCTTACCCAGGGAGGTAATGGGTCCCATTTTTATAGTCTTTGGTATGACTCGGCCGGGATTTGAACTCACAACCTACCCATCTCAGGGTGGACACTCTAACCACTAGGCCACTGAGTAGGCCACTCGTTTTTTTCTTTAGTGTGTAGTCTGGAGACGTGTGTGTGTGTGTGTGTGTGTGTGTGTGTGTGTGTGTGTGTGTGTGTGTGTGTGTGTGTGTGTGTGTGTGTGTGTGTGTGTGTGTGTGTGTGTGTGTGTGTGTGTGTGTGTGTGTGTGTGTGTGTGTGTGTGTGTGTGTGTGTGTGTGTGTGTGTGTGTGTGTGTGTGTGTGTGTGTGTGTGTGTGTGTGTGTGTGTGTGTGTGTGTGTGTGTGTGTGTGTGTGTGTGTGTGTGTGTCATTCCGTCGGCCTTTCCACAAACGTGTGGTCCCCGAGTTTCAAATGCACAGCACATGCATTTGATTAGTTAAACCGCAGTCAAGTGACTACAACATAAGTGCGGTGATTACTCTGCACAAACTCAAGAAACACACGCCTCCAATTAAAAAAGCTGTGTTTTTATTTCGGCTTCTTGCATTTTAAAGCTGATATTTTTTTCTTGTGAATGAATGTAGAGGTAGACTTGTATTTTTCTGGAGCTCTCCAGACATTTGGCAAACACACAGAATGTACCGTATTTCCCGGACCATAGGGCGCACCGGATTGTAAGGCGCACTGACGATGAGCGGGTCTCGTCAGGTCTATTTTCATACAAAAGGCGCACCGGATTATAAGGCACATTAAAGGGGTCATAATATATATTTTTTCCTAAATGTAAAATACTTCCTTGTGGTCTACATAACATGTAATGGTGGTTCTTTGGTCAAAATATTGCCTAGATGATGTTTTACAGATCATCTTCAAGTCGCTTTCTGTCTTATTTACGTGGCTCACCTTCGACAGCGTCTTCTCCCCATCATCTTTGTTGTAGCGGTGTAGCGTGCAAGGACGGGAGTGGAAGAAGTGTCAAAAGATGGCGCTAACTGTTTTAATGACAGTCAGACTTTACTTCAATCAATAACGGAGCAGAATCTCCTCATCCGTGGCTCACTAGTGCAACAACAACGCTGAAAATGTGTCCTGTGAAAAACCGTCAAACCGGAACTCTCTAACAACTAAAGTTCCTTGGGTGAATAATGTAAACTCACTACACCGGTATGTTTTAGCGCTTTCATGGCCAGTTGACTGACAGATATAAGTAAGAACTTTACGCTACTTAGCACCTCCAAGTCCGAGTCCATGGTTCTCTCCCGGAAAAGGGTGGAGTGCCATCTCCGGGTTGGGGAGGTGATCTTGCCCCAAGTGGAGGAGTTCAAGTACCTGGGAGTCTTGTTCACGAGTGGGGGAAGAGTGGATCGTGAGATCGACAGGCGGATCGGTGCGGCATCTTCAGTAATGCGGACGCTGTATCGATCCGTTGTGGTGAAGGAGGAGCTGAGCCGGAAGGCAAAGCTCTCGATTTACCGGTCGATCTACGTTCCCATCCTCACCTATGGTCATGAGCTTTGGGTTATGACCGAAAGGACAAGATCACGGGTACAAGCGGCCGAAATGAGTTTCCTCCGCCGGGTGGCGGGGCTCTCCCTTAGAGATAGGGTGAGAAGCTCTGTCATTCGGGGGGAGCTCAAAGTAAAGCCGCTGCTCCTCCACATCGAGAGGAGCCAGATGAGGTGGTTCGGGCATCTGGTCAGGATGCCACCCGAACGCCTCCCTAGGAAGGTGTTTCGGGCACGTCCGACCGGTAGGAGGCCACGGGGAAGACCCAGGACACACTGGGAAGACTATCTCTCCCGGCTGGCCTGGGAACGCCTCGGGATGGCCTGGGAACGCCTCGGGATCCCCCGGGAGGAGCTGGACGAAGTGGCTGGGGAGAGGGAAGTCTGGGCTTCCCTGCTTAAGCTGCTGCCCCCGCGACCCGACCTCGGATAAGCGGAAGAAGATGGATGGATGGATGGATGGATGGATATATTAGAAATGGTAACAGCGGAGGATGAATGTCCCATAACAAGAAGATAGAGAAAAAGAAGAAGCTTATCGAATAAATCGTACTAAAACATTGTGATAGATTTTTAAGTGCCGTGTGTAATGTTCTATATTTTCAATGGAACATATAGAGTTTTGGTGTTTACTTACCGTAAGTCATATTGTAGTCTACACATATTTCTTATGTGTAGGGATGATACTCGAAACCGGTTTTCCCGGTTGTTCGATAAGAAAAGAACAGAGTCCTCGGACTCAAATCCCTTTTTGAGAACCGGTACCCGTTATCGAGACCACTATAGTAAAGAAAAAGAGTTGGTTCTTTATTCGAATCCTTGGGAACGAATCCCGTCCCGACCAGAAATGCCCCCTGAGACATCATAAGAAATGACGTCGCGTAGCTCAGTCATTAGGCGCAGATAGCGAAAGCAGGAAAAACAATGGACCGTAAAAAGCGCTCCAAGGTGTAATAAAGTTCAAAACAAAAGGTATAATCCAATGAATAACTTTACTGAGAGATTTGAGCAGGGTACAAACACATGACCAACACTTTTACGACCAACCGGAAACATAGCAACCAGGCTAGCAACGCACCTCCATTACGGCAGCTGTTGCAACGTTCTTAAAGCAACCGCAGCACATACATATATATACAACATATCTCCCTTTTTTTTACTTTTGTTTCCTTGTAAACAAAACAACATCACACTGTATATGTGTTGTCTGTCTAATTATAAATAATGCAGACGAGGCGTGTTGGCTGAGTTCTTGACGTTTACTTTCACAGCGTGCTCATAACCTCATTCTTAGCTGCCAGGTGGCGACGTGCAACAACACTTTTCGGGGCTACCGCGCATGCTCGTCTCTCCCGTTGCATGCTGGGTAGTGTAGTTGTTATATTCCCTAGCCTAGCTCATAACATCACATCTTTGCCCCTATAAAGAAATAATGTTAACTCAATAAAGTGTATTTCTTTTTTTAGCTTTAACTTTTCATTTTTTAGCATTGTAACCACATTTGCAAACAACTTTTCTCTTCATAGAATTTTCTTTCAATAAAGAAATAAAGTGCAAAAATGTCAAAGCATCATAACAAACAGTTATGTCAAATAGCAGCAGAATTGCACTTTTTGGAGAGCTGTATTATTTTCAGTTTTGTGCCCAAGGGACTGATTTTATTTAACACTATTATTATTTATACACCTATAGTGATCTCAGAGACAGGTTGTCTTTGTGTTACTGTATATATTTGTTTTTCTGAAAAATCCCACTTAATATACTTTGGGTAACAACAGTCAATATTTATTTATTTAATTTTATTTTTTTAGGGGGGTAACAGTCAATATTTATTTACTTATTAGATTTTATTTACTTCTTGTATAATAAAAGTGAGCTTTTGTTAAACCAAATATTGTGTTTTTTTTTCCATATACAACAACCTATCTGGACTCGATAAGAGAATCGATAAGGAATCGGTTCGATAAGAGGATTCGATAATAGGCTCGAACTCGATAATTTCTTATCAAACATCATCCCTACTTATGTGTGACTGCCATCATATTGCAGTCTCCACGTATCTCTTATGTGTGACTGCCATCATATTGCAGTCCACACGTATCTCTTATGTGTGACTGCCATCATATTGCAGTCCACACGTATCTTTTATGTGTGACTGCCATCTACTGGTCACCCTTATCATTACACCATGTACCAAATAAAGTAGCTTTGAGGCCGGTAAGCACAACCAAAATTATTCCGTACATTAGGCGCACCGGGTTATAAGGCTCACTGTCGAGTTTTGAGAAAATTAAAGGATTTGAAGTGCGCCTTATAGTCCGAAAATAGGGTACATAAATACTGGGGTAAACATTTTTTTAAATTTCCATTGATATCGAAAAAATATGATTTAAAAAAAAAAAAAAATGTAATACTACTAATTTGATAGTTTATAGTTTCAAAAAAGATAGTTATTGTTGTTGTGAAGACAGCAATTGATATACAAACACCGTTTCCATATGAGTTGGGAAATTGTGTTAGATGTAAATATAAACGGAATACAATGATTTGCAAATCATTTTCAACCCATATTCAGTTGAATATGCTACAAAGACAACATATTTGATGTTCAAACTGATAAACATTTTTTTTTTTGCAAATAATCATTAACTTTAGAATTTGATGCCAGCAACATGTGACAAAGAAGTTGGGAAAGGTGGCAATAAATACTGATAAAGTTGAGGAATGCTCATCAAACACTTATTTGGAACATTCCACAGGTGAACAGGCAAATTGGGAACAGGTGGGTGCCATGATTGGGTATAAAAGTTGATTCCATGAAATGCTCAGTCATTCACAAACAAGGATGGGACATGGGTCACCACTTTGTCAACAAATGTGTGAGCAAATTGTTGAACAGTTTAAGAAAAACCTTTCTCAACCAGCTATTGCAAGGAATTTAGGGATTTCACCATCTACGGTCCGTAATATCATCCAAGGGTTCAGAGAATCTGGAGAAATCACTCCACGTAAGCAGCTAAGCCCGTGACTTTCGATCCCTCAGGCTGTACTGCATCAACAAGCGACATCAGTGTGTAAAGGATATCACCACATGGGCTCAGGAACACTTCAGAAACCCACTGGCAGTAACTATAGTTGGTCGCTACATCTGTAAGTGCAAGTTAAAACTCTCCTATGCCAGGCGAAAACCGTTTATCAACAACACCCAGAAACGCCGTGGGCTTCGCTGGGCCTGAGCTCATCTAAGATGGACTGATACAAAGTGGAAAAGTGTTCTGTGGTCTGACGAGTCCACATTTCAAATTGTTTTTGGAAACTGTGGACGTTGTGTCCTCCGGACCAAAGAGGAAAAAAAACATCCGGATTGTTATAGGCGCAAAGTTGAAAAGCCAGCATCTGTGATGGTATGGGGGTGTATTAGTGGCCAAGACATGGGTAACTTACACATCTGTGAAGGCGCCATTAATGCTGAAAGGTACATACAGGTTTTGGAGCAACATATGTTGCCATCCAAGCAACGTTACCATGGACGCCCCTGCTTATTTCAGCAAGACAATGCCAAGCCACGTGTTACATCAACGTGGCTTCATTGTAAAAGAGTGCGGGTACTAGACTGGCCTGCCTGTAGTCCAGACCTGCCTCCCATTGAAAATGTGTGGCGCATTATGAAGCCTAAAATACCACAACGGAGACCCCCGGACTGTTGAACAACTTAAGCTGTACATCAAGCAAGAATGGGAAATAATTCCACCTGAGAAGCTTAACGAATGTGTCTCCTCAGTTCCCAAATGTTTACTGAGTGTTGTTAAAAGGAAAGGCCATGTAACACAGTGGTGGAAATGCCCTTTCACAACTACTTTGGCACTTGTTGCAGCCATGAAATTCGAAGTTAATTATTATTTGCAAAAAAAAAAAAAAAAAGTTTATGAGTTTGAACATCAAATATCTTGTCTTTGTAGTGCATTCAATTGAATATGGGTTGAAAAGGATTTGCAAATCATTGTATTCCGTTTATATTTACATCTAACACAATTTCCCAACTCATATGGAAACGGGGTTTGTACAATAGGTTTCAGCCACCAGGGAATGGATGTAACAGTCACTTCATAATGAATAATTGATATGACTGTTTTGACTATTACGGATGTTCAACAACCTTTTTTTTCCTCTAACAGAAAACAAGACAATAGTTGATTAAGACAAATGCATGTTGACCAAAATTATGGCAAAATTAGTTCAACAAATCGTATAGTCAACCAAAAAACAAGACGAAAATGCTTACAGAAATGAAATACAATCATATATGCAGCTATTTAGTCTGAATTTCAATCAGAACTATTTTAATTGGAGATAGGGCTGTTAGAAGATGTTGCAATATTGTGACAAGTTACATACTGCAATATGGGAACTAGGAGGAGAAGAGTAGACACAGACATGTTTGACGATATGGAGAACAAAAGATTGTGTCAACAGTGTGAGTGATTATCACCGCTAAAACACAACTAACTTGAAGTGGTGTCTGCAGACAAGTTATTCTGACAAGTGAAGCCAGAGCCAATTTGCACAATAATCTTTTTCATAAGTTACTGGATGTTAAAGGGATCATAGTAGGATTTTTTTCTAAGTCTGTTCTAAAATAGCACAGCTTGTAGGTTGAATGTGCACAACTAAATAAGTTAGTTGCTCAGACAGTAATGTGTTTATAAAGTTAAGATTGAGGTATATTGTTTTTAACAGGGAAAGACATATGTCTCTTGTTTTCATGTTAGCGTTTAAACTAGCAACAGTCAGTCCGCCGTGAGTTTATCAAAGTGCAGTTGTCAATCACAGTTTCTTTGATCATTTTAATCTAAAAGGGTAATACTAGCCTCTGTCATCATTATTACTGTTTATTGTTACATCCCTACAATGTAGTCTTGTTTCCCGGTGAAAAATCCAAACACCGTGTCTTAGTACCGGTAGTTGTAGTTCTGATTGGATCCCGCCATGAGGCTCCGTTTGATTGCTGAAATGGAGTCTAACGTCACGAAAGTTTACGTTGGATTGGATGAGACAGTGCCTGCCGGAAGAAGGCTTGCTAACAAAATGAATTCATCTTTGCAAGTATTAGATAATTCTGATATAAATAACTGTAACGATCAGAATGAAACTCAATGTAATGGAGTAAAAGTGGTGTTTCTAGGGGTCTAGAACTCCCAAACTTTTCCTATTATTTCCTTGCAAATAAACTACAATATATATTAAAATGGATCAATCCCACTTTATTAGATAGTTTATGGTTAGAGATTGAACAATCACTTAGCCAGGAGATCCCAATTTCTAACTTGCCCTTTATTAGCCAAATTCTCCGAAAACACAACCGCTTTAAAAGTATTAATATACGCACTACCTTAACAGCTTGGTGGGAGTTTTTGAAAATAACTGGGTCCCCGCTCACTCCATGCCAATTTACGCCTATTTGGAATAATCCTGATTTTCTTTTAAACAAGAAGCCATTGAACTTTCCAACATGGTATGATAAGGGAGTCTGATGCCTTGGGGATATCATCAATGCAAACAGTTTTATCTCTTTTAAAAGTTTAATAACACAATATGCAATCAATCCTAATAAATTTCTAGAATATATACAAATCAAATCTGTAATCAGCGCAAGATTCAACAAAACAACATGGGAAAGTAATCCTACGACCGTTAAATTCTTCAAAACATCTGCCCCCAAAGCTTTATCCAAATTATATACTCTCTTATCAAAAATAGATAACACAATAAGTATTCCAACTTCAAAATGGCACTCAGATGTATCAACAAGCTGTGACCCAGAATTCTGGAAACAAATATGCCTCAATACTACTCGTTTGATTAAGAATCCAAATGTACGACTGATTCAGCTCAAAATACTTTACAGAATACATTACACCGGTCTAAGAATGTATAAAATGGGTTTAGCTGACTCTAACATCTGTGTACACTGCTCAGATAATAAGATAGATAATTACTTGCATTCAATGTGGTCCTGTGCTCCCGTGAGTAACTTTTGGCTTGGAGTGTGCGAGAACCTATCATTAGCGTTACAGATTCCTATTCCCATCTCCCCCGCACTCTACCTGTTGGGTGATCTCTCCGCAACTGATCTTGATATAAACAAAACATACCTCCTTATAAATGCGTTAGGCATCGCCAAGAAAACTATTCTCATAAATTGGAAATCAAAAAATAATTTATGTATAAACCTTTACAAAAACATTTTATTAGATTATGTAGTTATGGAAAGAATGTCTGCTGAATCAAAACAACAACTGACAGAATTCCGATCTCTTTGGGCACTGCTAGTTAATTTTCTGACCTGACTCCCTTGGGGGCCGGGGCTGGGGCTCTGTCCCGGGGATCTTGCTCCGTGGGTGGGGGGTCCTGGGTGCCGGGGGGGCCGTGTGCCGCGGGGTCGGGTGGGCCTGGGGTGTGTTTCCTGGTTCCGGCCTGGCAGGCCGATCCGTGGGTGGTCTGGTGGCTGGGGGTGGGTGGGGGTGCCTGGGCGGGTGTTGGGGTGCGGGTGGGGCTGTGGGCGGCCGCCTTGGGTTGGTTGGGGGGGCTGTCCCTCCCGTGGGTGGTTGGGTGGGGGGTTGCGCCCGTGGGGCTGGGGTCTTGCCGCTGTCGGGCGGGGGTCGGCTCATGCCCCTCTGGCTCCGGGTGTCCGTGGGCTTCCTCCTTCCCCTGGGGCGCGGGGCGGGGTCTGCCCGGGGTCGCCCTGCGCTGCGGCTGTGCGGGCCTGCCTGGTGCCGGGTTGGGGGGGACTGCTTTCCTCCCTTGTTGGGGCCCCGGCGGTGCTGCCCGACTGCCCTGCGGGAGTCCCCCTCCTGTGTTTTACTACGCCCTTATTTTTTTATTAATTTTATTTATTTATTTTAATTTATTTTATATATATGTATATATGTATGTGTATGTGTATATGTGTATGTGTACATATATATGTATGTATGTATGTATGTATGTGTATATATATATGTATATATATATATATATATATTTATTTTTTAAATCTATTTAATATATTTAACTTATTCTGTTAAATTATATATGGGTACGCGTGTATGTGGGTGTGTGTACATTTGTATATATGTATGGTGAAATCTGTGTGTATGTATGTAGGTACATATGTATGTGTCGCTGCCCCGGTGTGCATTGCTGATCGCGGCGCCGGGTCTGCTGAGGTGCCGTGGCATGCCGGCTGTGGGCGCAGGGCTGGGCTCTTATGGCTTTTTGCCGGATGGGATGCCTGGTGGGTGGTGGGTGGGGGGGGCCTGGACGTGCGGGAAGGGCTGCGGAGTTTGGTGGCGTTGGGCACTGTTGGCGACCAGGCCTCTTGTTTATTTTTATTTATTTTATTTTATTTAAAGGGTTTATTTTTATTTTATTTTATTTTTATTTTATTTTTTTTCTTTTCTTTCTATTTTTTTTTATTTTTCATTTTTTTTATTTTTTTATTTTTATTTTTTGTGTTGTGTATGTATGTGTTTGTGTATATGTGGGCTTATGTATATGTGTGTGGGTGTATATATGTGTGGATGTGTATGTGTATATGTATATGCATGCGTGTGTATATGTGTATGTATATGTATATGCATATATGTATGTATATGTGTATGTGTGTATATATGTGTGTATGTATGTGTATATGAATGTGTAGGTGTGTCCATGGGTGTGGATGTCCAGTGGCTCAATTGGCCTGGCTGTGGATGAGTTGGGGTAGGTGGGTTGGTGGCCTCGGTGGTAGCCGGGGATGTGCGTTGTTGTGGTTTACGGGGTCGGTCGCTTTTTTGTTTTGGTTTCGGCGGCCGCGGGTGTTGCACTGCGGACGGGCGGTGGTGGTGATGGTTGCTGTGGTGATACGAGCGGTTGGCATCGCTGTGTTGGGTTGGAGTGGTTGGGGGACTGTGGCTGGTGTCTGTGCGCTTGTGGGGTTGTGGGGTTGGTTGGCGTTGGCTTGCCGGCTGGTTTGGGGGCTGGCGTGCGGACGGGATGCATTGGCTTCTTCCCCCGTTGGGGGGCTCCTTCCCCTGGCCGGGACTCGTATAGGCACGTTGCTGTGTAGATGGCCGGGATGCGGTGTTTGCATTGGGCGTGGGGGCTGTGCGGTTTTTCTGCGTTTGGTTGCCGGTATGGGCTCTGCAGGGTTGGGTTGGGGCGGGCGGGGGCTGACTTTGTTTGGCGGGGGGAGGGCTCGCGTGGCGTCACGTTAAAGTGGTCTGGTGTGGGTCACGGGCTGTGGCGGGGGGTGGCGGCCTCCTGGCCGTAGTTCCTGGTTGTCGGCCGCGTGGACTGGGGGGATGTCCGGGCCCTCTACTCCTCCTACTTATAGCGCACACAGTCACACATATATAGGACTTTGGGGATTGTCCTGCGGGGAGGCATGGCGGGGGGTTGAGGATGCCTCCAATGGGGCTCCAGTCCTCCTGTCTTGTCCCCTGCTCGTCCATCCCTCAATCTTAGCTGCATATTAGACACTTAGGATTTGGGGGGCTTGGCTTGGTTGGGACCCACCATGACCTTGATGTCCCCCAATTTTAATCGCATTATTAGTTCCCACAAGCATACATATCTCACTCACGCTACAGTACACACATCAATAGGGACTGGAGGTCGGCTGTAACGGCTGACCTCCTAATTTTAACTACACAGTAGACACTCTGGGAGCCTTGTACACATGCATGGGGGGATTGGGGTTCGGCGCACCCCTCATTGCCTCGTCGGCCGGCGGGGACTGCGGTCTGGTGGCCTGCCAGGCTTTTATTCATTTATTATTGTTATATTTTTATTTTTATTTTTAATGTATTTATTATTTTTATTTTTATTATTTACTTATTTTTATTTTATTTTATTTTTTAAATTTTTATTTTTTTTTAAATCTTATTATTTATTTGTGTGTGGCGTCGCGCGGGTCTCACTTCCTGTTGGGTGGGGTCCGTGCCCGTGTGGCCCGACCTTGCGCTGTGGGGTCTCTGTTGGTGACTTGATGTGGTGGCGGCGCAGCCCCCGTGTCTGGTCTGGATGCTGTGTCTCGGTTGTTTGGGCGGTGGTGTGTTTGTGCGGGTTTGGGTTGGGGTGGAGGGCCTTTTGGTGGGGGGGGGGTGTTGGTGTCTCTTGTTTGCGTGTTGGCGTTAGGGCTGACTGGCGGGCTGGCGCCGGCTGGTCTCCGTGGTCCTGGTGGCGTGTGGTTGCTGGTCGCAGTTTTTTTTGATCGCTTTGATTTGATTGGCTGGTGCTGGCTGTCTGGGGTTATTGCGGCTGCTGTTTCTGCTGCCATTTGTTTGTGGTGTGGGCACCCGTGGCTGCTGGGTCTGGTGCAAGGGTGTGGCTGATGTTGTGACTGGTGGCAGCGCGCGCGCGTGATGGCTGTCGGGGCTGACGAACTGTGTATATGTATGTATATATATGTGTATGTGTACATATGTGTATGTATATGTATATATGTGTATGTGTGGGTATGTATACATGTATGTGTGTATGTGTATGTATATATGTATGTATGTATGTATGTATGTATATTTCTGGGGGTACGCTCTGGGCTTGCCTGTCAGACGGGGGTCGACGCCTCAGGCTACTGCATCCGGACTGCGTGTCTGGAGCTCCTGGGTCCCGCTGTCCATCCCTTCCGGGTGCCCGTCTTGGTTGGGGCCTGTTGGGCCTAGTCCCTGCGTCTATTGTGGTAGCTTGGTGCTGCAAGGTATTCCGAGGTGCTGCGAGTCGGCCAGTTGCTGGGGTAGTGACCTTGTTTGTCAGCATGTCTGTGATCTTCTTTTAATTCTTTTTTTTTTTAATTTATTTATTTATTTATTTATTTATTTTTGATACATTTTTATTAATATTATTTTTTTATTTTTCCCCTCCTTCAGAGGGGGGGCTCGGTGGGGCGGTTGCTGGTTGTTCCATCTCCATCGTTGGGGTCCCTGCGGGTGGGGTGGGTGGTTCCCGTGGCCCTGTGCCTGGGTGGTCCTGCGGCGGCCGATTTGGGTGGGGTATCCGGGGGATGGCCTCGCCGCGCTCTCCGGGGGTGGGCTCGTGGGGGCCCGGTTGCCGGTGGGGCGGGGGCGGTCTTCCCGTCCGGTTGCGGGGAGTCTCTTGGTCCCCCGGGCGGGGCGTCTCGCCTTTCTGCCCGTGTGGGGTGTGGTCTCTCGCTGGCTTGGGGTCTGGCTGTCCCCTGCTTTTCTCGTGCCCTGTCCTCTGCCGGGTGCGTCTGTCTGCGGCCTGCTGCTGGCCCTTGTGGGCGGTACGGTGGGCCGGGCTCTGGGGTTCCTGTCGCTGGCCGGCTTGGCTGCGTGGGGGCGGTGGTCCCTGGTTCCCTGGGCACCACGCCTACTGTTTGTGGGTTAGGCTCTCGGGGGTGATGGGGCCGTGCTCTGGCTCCCACGCACTCTGGGAGTCAAATGTATTGTACATGCAAATTCACATATGCTCACATACGTACATAGGTACCTACGCACCCACATACCTACACAAATACAGTACATATTTACCTACCTAATGTTCGTACATCCACACGCACATTCAATATACAAACATACACATACACATACTGTACATATACATTCACTGTACAAACACATATACACATTCTGTACATATACATTCATTGTACAAACACATATACACATTCTGTACATATACAAGTACATATGCATACTTACACTCATGCACATAATCACGTTTCATCAAACATATATTAACGTTGTTGCCCTAGGGTAAACTGGGTGTAACACATGGCACACTGACAAAGCTTAACCTATTGTGACTATAACAATCTACAAGGTTAATGTAGGTTGCTTCTCTTTCTCCCCCTCCATTTTTCTGCATTCTTTCGTATCTCAAGTTATCATTACGTATATGTATTGTTGCATTTAAACAACTGTATTGTTGATAATAAAGGTAAATTATTGGTATTGTTCATTATCAATAGCGCTATTTCTATTGGTATTTGTATTGATCCATTTGTAGTGTAATAATGCTCATTGTCATTTCTGTATTATTTTTAATTTTTCGCTAGCTGCTTATTTGCTATTACTTTTACCATCATATTTGTACATGTCATATTTGCTGATGTTGCTCTATTGTTGTTGTTGTTGTTGTTTGCTGTTGTTTTTTTTGTCTCTCTGTCTAATCCCCCTCTTGTCCCCACAATTTCCCCCTCTGTCTTCTTTTTTTTTCTCTTTCTATCCCCTCCTGCTCTGGCCCGGCTGCACTAAATGATAATATAAATACATTTAATAAAGTCAAATACAAATAAGGCAACAAGAGAAGTATCCTACACTTCTCTTTTGTAAAGTAAATCTGAACAGCCGACATGGGCATCTACATCAACTATATGATTTGCCTGAGAAGCTGGACAGGACACAAAAAAAAAAAAGAAAAAAAAAGAAAAGAAAAGTGGTGTTTCTTCTTCACAAAAATACTCAAGTAAACTTAAAAAGTATATTACATCAAAACTACTCTGACAACTACAATAAAAAAAAAAAAAACAGTTACTTAAGTAAATGTAATGGAGTAAATGTAGTGAGTTACGACCCATCTCTGGCTACGATTGATCAGAATCAGAATCAGAAATACTTTATTAATCCCCAAGGGGAAATTAAAATTTTCAGCACAATCCCATTCAAGATCAGACAAACATTACAGGGAGACAGAACAGGATCGTAGGATTATAATAGTCTGCATGTTGCAAGACACAATTGTGGCCCTTGCACTGAGTCAAGTCACTGTGTACATAACTCAAAAGTGAGCTCAGGAGCATCCTGTTTTAAATTCTGAATTACATTGAGAATGTCTCCTAAATTTCTATTTAAGTACCAATAATTTGAATTAGATTGCAATTTACGTTGCAATTAGGAAGTAGAATTGCAATTCCAACTCAAGTTAAAATAAGTAAAATTGGAAATTCCATGAGATTACAATCAATAATTTGGGTGTATTCCAGAATCAACTCCTCAATTCCTCAACCGATTCAAACTGTTTCAAAGTCCAAATGTTCAACTCATTCAAAACATTTAGCTCTCTTTGTACTCAGTGATGTCTTGTTGTGCTACAAACTACTACTTTGTATGACTACCTGTTAGTTGTTTAGCCAATTGGGTCTGTAATAGTGTTGTCCCGATACCGATTACCGATACCAAAATGTATATCGATACTTTTCTGTACTTTTAGATACTTTTCTAAATAAAGGGGACCACAAAAATTGTCATTATTGGCTTTATTTTAACAAAAAATCTTAGGGTACATTAAACATGTGTTTCTTATTGTAAGTTTGTCCTTAAATAAAATAGTGAACATACTAGACAACTTGTCTCTTAGTAGTAAGTAAGCAAACAAAGGCTCCTAATTAGTCGGCTGACATATGCAGTAACATATTGTGTCATTTATCTACCTATTATTTGGTCAAAATTATTAAGGACAAGTGTTAGAAAATGAATTATTAATCTACTTGTTCATTTACTGTTAATATTTGCTTACTTTCTCTTTTAACATGTTCTATCTACACCTCTGTTAAAATGTATTAATCATTTATTCTTCTGTTTTTTGGATGCTTTACATTAGTTTTGGATGATACCACAAATTTGGGTATCAATCCGATACCAAGTAGTTACAGGATCATACATTGGTCATATTTGAAGTCCTCATGTGTCCAGGGACGTATTTCCTGAGTTTATAAACATAATTTGAATTAAAAAAAACAAAAGAAGATTTTGTGATGCTAAAAAATATCGATGTAATTAAATTAGTATCGACTAGATACGCTCCTGTGCTTGGTATCATTACAGTGGTTGTTAGGTGTAGATCCACCAATGGCGTTTGTTTACCGTATTTTCCGCACTATAAGGCGCACCTAAAAACCACAATTTTTCTCAAAAGCTGACAGTGCGCCTTATAACCCGGTGCGCTTTATTACGATTCATTTTCATAAAGTTTCGGTCTCGCAACTTCGGTAAACAGCCGCCATCTTTTTTCCCGGTAGAACAGGAAGCGCTTCTTCTTCTACGCAAGCAACCGCCAAGGAAAGCACCCGCCCCCATAGAACAGGAAGCGCTTCACCCGCCCCCGGAAGAAGAAGAAAAAACGCGCGGATATCACCGTACGTTTCATTTCCTGTTTACATCTGTAAAGACCACAAAATGGCTCCTACTACGCGACAAGGATCCGGTTCATAAAAAGACGCAATCTCTCCATCCGCACACGGATTACTACCGTATTTCACAGCAACTGATATTCCTGTGAACTGCACTGTGGAACGGGAGCACGTACGGTGAATATTCGCACCACAGGGAATGAGAAGTCATCCTTCACTGTGGTTCTAGCTTGCCATGCTAACTTCCACCCATGATGATATTCAAAAGGAAGACCTTGCCAAAAGAGACCTTTCCAGCCGGCGTCATCATAAAAGCTAACTCGAAGGGATGGATGGATGAAGAAAAGATGAGCGAGTGGTTAAGGGAAGTTTACGCGAAGAGGCCGGGTGGCTTTTTTCACACAGCTCCGAAGGCGAACACACCTTCACTAAGATGGGCAGATAGCGCCGGTCGACATACGCCAACATCTGCCAGTGGATCGTAAATGCCTGGGCAGATAGTTTCGGTCACAACTGTGGTCCGAGCTTTCCGGAAGGCAGGATTCACAGAACTGCTGCACAACAACAGCGACACTGAATCCGATGACTTCGACGAGGCGGAGCCGGCCATTTTTGGATCCCACGCTTGCGCAACTTTTCAATTCGGACACCGAAGACGAAGAATTCGAAGGATTTACGAATGAAGAATAACTTCAGAAGGTGAGCGCTATGTTTATTTTGTGTGTTGTGACATTAACGTTCGAGCAACATTATGTTGCTATTTATTGCTCTACACCATTTTGAATTTTACTATGTTTGTGATTGCACATTTGCGTACATTTTGGGACAGAGTTGTTAGAACGCTGGTTTTCAATATATTATTAAAGTTTGACTGAACTATCTGACTGTTTTTTTGACATTCACTTTAGCGCAGCGTTTTTTTGACATTCACTTTAGCGCAGCGTAGGCGCGGCTTATAGTCCGGGGCGGCTTATTGGTGGACAAAATTATGAAATATGTAATTCATAGAAGGTGCGGCTAATAATCCGGTGCGCCTTATAGTGCGGAAAATACGGTACATTGTGACGCTGGTGAGCTACGGTGTGTAGTGAAGCATATTTAGCTATTCCTCGTCCTGCAGTGATAATGATACTTGTAAGAAACTTACTTTATTTGTCGCCATGGAGACAAGGATTAGTGATTTAGAAGTAGCTACAACACTGCAGACTGCGGATGGACTTTAGCCACTCGCTAGCTAGCCATGTCTTAAAGCACCTCCTCTGGTGGGCTTTACAGTGTTATAACTTCACCTTTATCGTTAGTTTTTAAGCCAAAATGCGTCTGTTCTCCCTTTTCTGTCTACACACTGTGTCTGATTGTATGCACTCTGTGATTGTGCGCTGCCGAACATGCTCCTCTGCTCGTAAAACCAGCAATGACACGACGTGACAACGGCGAGGGGCTGGGGGGCTGGTACTTTTTAGAGGCGGTATAGTACCGAATGTGATTCATTAGATTTGCGGTACTATACTAATACCGATACACCGTACAACCCTAGTCTGTAATAAAACAATAGTCATGAATAATGTTACTTGGCTGCAGCCAGCACTGTTGACTTCAGTTTGTTGTCTAAAGAAGCCACATGACTAATTTTGAACAGTTTGACATTACAAGGATTTTATTCACGACAAATGATCCCCCCCTTTGGGAAACTAGGCTGCATGCTGTTGCGTTACCGTGGAGACCCGGGTGAAAAAGTGAGCCAACTTCTTAAGAAAAAACATCTGAAGTCGTACTTCTTGAAAGCTCTCACAGGCAGTGGCACTTACAGCCCTGCTTCATCTATTGTTGATGTGTTTGAATTAGTCAGGAGCATAGTAGTAAACCTCAGCGTGGCCAAGCATGAGTCCAGCGTGTCTGCCTCTGCAGCCTGGTGTGCGTGTTTATACTGATATCACATCCCATCTAGTCGGCTTAACCTCTCAGCCAGTGATTTTGGATGTGCCTGACAATCCTCAAAATAGGATGTGGTCTTAGCGCCCTTTGTGCTTTAGATTCCAGAATCTGCGTGCGGTCTCAGTAATTGCGTCATTATGTCACGCAGGGGACACAAATTGCGCCGATTGCTGTAAGAATAATAACACAAAGGCATTTTAGCTGAATATTAGTCAAACCTAAGCACATTTCCGGCTTCTCAAAATGGGTTTGCACACTGCAAAAAGTCAGTGTTCAAAAACAAGAAAAGAAAATACAAAAATGAGGGGTATTTTACTAGAACCAAGCTAAATTATCTGCCAATAGAACAATAATTAGAATTAGCTAACCTCAATGAACCCAAACATACCTTAAAATAAGTATATTCTCACTAATAACAAGTGCACTTTTCTTGATAGAAAAAACAAATAGACCTTTTTTCTCAATATGTTGAAAAATATTCTTAAATTAAGTAAATGCTAGTGCCATTATCTTGACATAATAATATGCGCTCGGCATTACATTTCTTGCATTTTCCCATCAATAACATGACATCATCGCGCCAAGTGCGTGCTCTTTCAGTCAATTTTATATATATATATATACATATATATATATATATTAGAGATAAATGCGTTAAAATGTAATATCGGAAATTATCGGTATCATTTTTTTAATTATCGGCATCAGTTTTTTGTTGTTTTTTGTGTTACCGGTATTTGTTTTTTAAATCAACATAAAAAACAGAAAATACACTTACAATTAGTGCACCAACCCAAAAAACCTCCCTCCCCCATTTACACTCATTCACACAAAAGGGTTGTTTCTTTCTGTTATTAATATTCTGGTTCCTACATTATATATCAATATATATCAATACAGTCTGCAAGGGATACAGTCCGTAAGCTCACATGATTGTGCGTGCTGCTGGTCCACTAATAGTACTAACCTTTAACAGTTAATTTTACTAATTTTCATTAATTACTAGTTTCTATGTAACTGTTTTTATATTGTTTTACTTTCTTTTTTATTCAGAAAATGTTTTTAATTTATTTCTTATTTTATTTTATTAGTTTTTTTTTTTTTAAAGTACCTCATCTTCACCATACCTGGTTGTCCAAATTAGGCATAATAATGTGTTAATTCCACGACTGTATATATCGGTTGATATCGGTATCGGTTGATATCGGTATCTGTAATTAAAGAGTTGGACAATATCGGAATATCGGATATCGGCAAAAAGCCATTATCGGACATCCCTAATAAATATATATATATATATACACACAGCCCGGCCCCGACCAAATTTTTTTTAATTGTAATTTTGAAGAATTTATCTGAATGTGCGTGGACTATTTCTGTTCAAAATAGTTTGAAATGTCAAATGTTTAAATATTAACTGTCAGTTTGCTGTACTGTGCCAACTGTACTACTATAAGAGTACATATTTTCTATTGTTTAATTGAAAATAAAACAGCAAAGTCCATTTGGCTGTCATCTGTTTTAATTATGAGACACAATGGTGACAAAGTCATGACTTTTTTTTCATGCTTGAAATAAGAAATTCTTACTTTGGAATAAGCAGCTTTATACTTGTGAGTGTTGATGACACAGCTTTGCAGCACTTGATATTCCAGTTTCAAGCATGTTTTACTCAATATAGGTCATAAAATCTCAGCAACAAGCTGTAATATCTTACTGAGATCATTTAGGACCAAAACAGTTAAAACAAGTAAAACACTCTAACATAAAATCTGCTTAGTGAGAAGAATGATCTTATCAGACAGAAAATAAGCAAATATCACCCTTATTTGAGATATCCAATCTTACTTAGATTTCAGTTTTTGCAGTGCATTTGTTCCCCCTCATTCAGCCACAATTCTTAAAATGTTGCCATGGTTACCGGGGTTGCTCTTTCACTCGAGAAATATTGTACGACCTAAATCCTTCCAGGAAGTTGTGGCCTGCAGACATGCTGTAGCAGTTGTTGCCTTCTTAAACATTGGTGCATAAACTCTCATCAAGCCCAGGATCGCATGTGTGCCTGTCACTTCTTTTTCTCTTAGCTCAGGGTGGTTTCCATGCAAGTTTTTTTTCTTTTTTTTTTTCCTACCAACAAGTGTTCTTTGGCCCCTTTTGGTGATTTGGCCTTCTAAAAACAATCCTACACAGTCATTACTCCTTGCCTGATGTCATCCAGATGGGAGGAACGCCACAGTTATGGCAAAACTTTTTAACCAGAAGTGTACGGTTTACAGATGAGAACTGCTTCTAAGGCCACCATTAGGCTGACGTGTGGTCTCATCAACTCGACACGTTTTCATTCCCAGCCAAGACGCAGCCTGTGCAGTTGCCAGGCAACAGGGTTTCCATAAATCTCTGTATAGTTCTCATTTTTAGGTTTGAGGTACTCATATTCATGTAGTCTGAATGTATAGAGAGCAACTCAAATGATGGTATTACAACTTCGCCTTTTTTTGCATTAGGATTTTATATACTTATTTTTCTCAATCAAATCAAAATTAATTGATGAACTTTATTACAATAAAACAATCTTAAAAAGTAAACTTCCAAAATCAGCAAGGGATTTCCCCCCCTAAAATTAGCTCTGTGATTTGTTGTGATCAGTCCAAAGTTTACCCCACTTTTCTTGTCTTTTTCTTGTTGTTATGATGTCACTGCACAATTTCCTGTTTGTTGATGGTTATTTTTAGGGCTGTCAAACAATTAAAAGATTTAACCTCTATCAATCGGAGTTTTATCATACTCAACTCAAAATTAATCGCGATAATCACAGATAGATATTATTTTATATCCTACACAGATCAGTTTTAAGATCAGTTTTAATACCATGACTGGACAATTAGTTTGCTTTAATAAAATGTTGTTGTTTTTTTGTTTTTTTTAACAGATTATCCGTTTTTAAACAGCTCAACACAAAAAGGACATGAACAAGATTTTAAAGCCAATAAAAAAATACCTGCAGTGCATTGGTGTCTTGCCAGAATTTGTATTCCTGCTGTAGGAGCACTTGCATTCATATGAGGAGCTACACTTCCATGTTTAGATGCAAGTTTCACGCATTAATAACACAAAATGTAGATTTTTACCATTATGCTTTGATTGCAGCAATGTTTGTTAAAGGATATTTCTACCTGAATACCGTATTTTTCGAACTATAAGTTGCAGTTTTTTTCATAGTTTGGCCGAGGGTGCGACTTATACTCAGGAGCGACTTATGTGTGAAATTATTAACACATTACCGTAAAATATAAAATAAAATTATTTAGCTCATTCACGTAAGAGACTAGACGTATAAGATTTAATCAGATTTAGCGATTAGGAGTGACTGATTGTTTGGTAAACGTATAGCATGTTCTATATGTTATTTTTATTTGAATGACTCTTACCATAATATGTTACGTTAACATACCAGGCACGTTCTCAGTTGGTTATTTATGAGTCATATAACGTTCATTCAGCCTGTTCACTATTCTTTATTTATTTTAAATTGCCTTTCAAATGTTTATTCTTGGTGTTGGGTTTTATCAAATAAATTTCCCCCAAAAATGCGACTTATATATGGTTTTTTCCTTCTTTATTATGCATTTTCGGCCGGTGCGACTTATACTCCGGAGCGACTTATAGTCCGAAAAATACGGTAAATGCTTCTGATATTCTGTACAATACATGTTGTACAAGTAAATCATCAGTTTTTTAACCTTCTCTATTTATTAATAAAATGTAATATTCAGCCTGGTAAACATTCTGTAATTGCGGACTGTCAATCAGAACAGGTTACAAAAGTATACCGTATTTTTCGGACTATAAGTCACAGCTTTTTTCATAGTTTGGAGTGTTGCGCTATTATTGTGAAGTGTGTGATTGGTATGAGAAAAAACTTCACATATTTTGATGAAAGTTTGAGTTTATTTGGAACATGCAAGCTTAGCTTATCTTTTGGACAGTCTGTTTCTTTTTTTTTTTTAATTATTGTACACCTCTCTTCTTTTACCGGTCTGCCGAAAAATTATTTCATGACTTCAGTTTGGGCCTCAACTCACTTGGTAATGTCAAGGTTTTAACTTGTTCATGTTTTTGCCAAAGCCTGATGTCAAAGACAGTTGATTGGTTTTAGACACCCAGTGCATATCCATTATCACACTGTCTTCTATTTTGGTCCTCTTAACTCTTTCTATGGGAAAGCATCTGTGATGTATCATGCATACAACATGATACATCACAATTTCCAGTTTCTCTTTTCAACATGTTGGAAAAGGAGTAGGAAGAAGCAGAGCTTATTCAATCCTACCCCTTTTCTTTTACATAACAGTTGCTAAAACTTTTGTTCACTTCCTGTTCTCAATTTATTCACAATATACTCCATAAGTAATCACAATAAAAATAAATAAATAATACTTTCATATGGTGAGATGAGTAAGATTATTTTCAAAATGAATGGATGGATGAAATAAATTCAGAATGTTTATCATGGTTCTTCTTCTTTGTACTTTGTCAACACTTTAAGTTTGAAGAGTTTCTTGAAGTGGATCATATTAGTACATTGTTTGATTTCTTTGCCTAATCAATTCCATCATTTAATTCCACATACTGATATACTGAAGGTCTTAAGTGTTGTACGTGCGTACAAATGTTTTAAATTACATTTTTCTCTAAGATTATATTCTCCTCTTTTTTTTTAGAAGAATTGTTGTATATTCTTGGGTAGCAGGTTATAGTTTGCTTTGTGTATAATTTGAGCTGTTTGCAAATTCACTATGTCGTGGAATTTCAGTATTTTTGATTCAATAAATAAAGGGTTTGTATGTTCTCTATATCCAACATTATGTATTGTTCTAACTGATCTTTTGTGTAACACCGTTAATGAGTGAAGTATACTTTTGGAGTTAAGTCTCCGATTAAAGTGACTTTAGACTTCCTTCGATGCAATGGTGTCGTCTCAAGGTAACTGAAGATAAAATTGTCTCGTCTTGTCTTTAGAATGACTTGTCATTCATTGCTTTGGACCTGAGACATCTATAATGTCCTGCTTTCTCTGTACAGTTCTGCTCGCTATTTCCCGCACTTGTGGCTTCACAGTCATTGGACACCGTTACATCTCCTCAAGCTACGGAACAGGCCGGAGGTCAAAAAGGAGTCAGGACGTTATAGGGCTGCAACTAACGATTAATTTGATAACCGATTAATCTGTCGATTATTACTTCGATTAATCGATTAATGATCGGATAAAAGAGACAAGCTACATTTCTATCTTTTCCAGTATTTTATTGAAAAAAACAGCATACTGGCACCATATTTATTGTGATTATTGTTTCTCAGCTGTTTGTACATGTTGCAGTTTATAATTAAAGGTTTATTAAAAAAAAAAAAAACATTTTTTTTAATTGTTTAAAAAAAATTGCCTCTGCGCATGCGCACAGCATAGATCCAACGAATCGATGACTAAATTAATCGCCAACTATTTTTATAATCGATTTAATCTATTAGTTGTTGCAGCCCTAGACATTAATCGCGCTTTAAAAAAATAATCGCTGTTGAAGGACCTTATGGTTAACGCGTTAACTTTGACAGCCCTAGTTATTTAGACTTAGACTTAGACTTATACAAACTTTAATGATCCACAAGGGAAATTGTTCAACACAGTAGCTCAGTTACAATGATGGAAAGTGTAAGGATGGAAAGGACAATGCAGGTATAAATAGACTATATATAGCGATATAAAATACAACATATATACGAATATATACATAATATGTGTGCAGTGTACTCCATCCATCCATCCATCCATTTTCTACCGCTTATTCCCTTTGGGGTCGCGGGGGGCGCTGGAGCCTATCTCAGCTACAATCGGGCGGAAGGCGGGGTACACCCTGGACAAGTCGCCACCTCATCGCAGGGCCAACACAGATAGACAGACAACATTCACACTCACATCCACACATTAGGGCCAATTTAGTGTTGCCAATCAACCTATCCCCAGGTGCATGTCTTTGGAAGTGGGAGGAAGCCGGAGTACCCGGAGGGAACCCACGCAGTCACGGGGAGGACATGCAAACTCCACACAGAAAGATCTCGAGCCCGGGATTGAACCCAAGACTACTCAGGACCTTCGTATTGTGAGGCAGATGCACTAACCCCTCTGCCACCGTGAAGCCCGTGCAGTGTACTGTACACATAAAATTTTCCAAACTGAGAAAATATGGTTTTAATAGTATGTCACTTTCTTGGATGTTGAGCTATCCATCAGGAAGATCACAGAGTGTGTGTTTTAATGGTAGCCTATCCAGACGCAGGTATAATTACTGCGGCGTGCCTCAAGGAAGCTGCTTAGGTCCTTTACTTTTTATTATTTTTACTACTGATCTTCCCTGTGTTACAACAAACACCAATATGGTTATGTATGCAGATGACACAACTCTATACAGTACTGCCTCTACCTTAAATGACCTACAAAATAACTTCAATCAGGACCTGGAGAGAGTATCACGCTGGGTAAATGATAGTAAACTTGTTGTGAATATTGACAAAACAAAAAGCATTCATTTTGGATCCAGGCATATGCTTGTTGATGACCCACAGCTTCATATTTCAATGTCAGACATACGTATTGAGCAGGTCAAAAAAGCAAAACTGCTTGGTGTGCTATTAAACAGTCAACTGTCATGGTCCCATCATATTGATGGTATTTCAATGAAAATGGGAAGAGGTTTAGCCATGGTCAGGAAATGCTCCACCTTCTTGATGTCATGTCTGTGTAGTCATGTTTTGTTTTGTTTAGTTATTGGACTCTTTAGTTTCTGGCTTTTCACTCCCTTGTCTTGTTTCCATGGTTACCCATTAGTTTCACCTGTTTCACGTTTGGACTCTTTGTGCACTCTTGTTTGTCACCATAGCAACCCATTAGTTTTCACCTGTCATGTCACGCACCTGTTTCACATATTGAGTCACGCACCTGTTTTCGTTAATCATGTCTGTAGTATTTAAGTTCATTGTTTTCAGTTTGTCTTTCTGGTGACATCCCGCATTTATACTCTCCACACACCCTTATGACCCTTGCTGCGCTTTTTCATGCCGTTTTTTCATCCAAGTAAGTTTTCTTTATTCATGCCATAGTTTGCAAGTTTTGTTTAATTGTTCATAGTTTCTGCCAATGTGCAAGTTCTGTGTTTATAGTCTAGTTTTGTACCTCCGCCCCTGTGCGCGCCTTTTGTTTGATCCTTTTTTTTGTAGTTATAGTGTTTAAATAAATCATGTATTTACCTTCACGCCACATCTGGTCCAATTCACTTGCACCTCGGGAGAACAAACCAAGCCATAGTCCTAGTCCTGACACTTGACATCCTCAACAATGGGTCAAGTCATACAGTCCTTGGTTTTCTGTCATCTTCATTACTGTCTATAATATGGTCCGCTATGACTAAGTCTGACCTGAACAAACTGCAACTTGTTCAGAACAGAGCGGCTAGACTGGTACTTAACTGTTCTTTGCGCACTAATATTTCATTTATGCATTCACACCTGTCCTGGTTGTCTGTTGACCAAAAGATGCATTGTAGTCTCCTTATGTTCTTTATAACTATCATTTTAGATCAATCATCAGATTACTTTTACAAACAGTTTTTAAAATCAACTAACACACATATTCATGACACTAGGAATGCCAGCAATGGCTATTTGGCACTTCCTGCTCCCAGGACCAATCTCCTCAAACATACAGTCATGTATAGATGTACATCATTCTGGAATGGGTTGCCATCTCACATTAATCTCTCACAAAGTAAATTGTCATTCAAGACAGCTGTGAAGATACACCTATTGCAGCTGCCCACATGACGTAAATGTTTAATACTGGTTTTAACTATCTTTTTTATCTTATGTTATATTTTTCCATTGTATAATGTCTGGTAATGCATGTATTCTTTGTATTTTATTTTATATGATCCTATATGGACCCCAGGAAGACGAGCAGTCGCCTTGGCGTCAGCTAATGGGGATCCATTCAATAAACAATAAACAGTATATTATATATACTGTTCATTGTACAGCACTTTGGCTACCCCTATGGTAAATTTTAAATGTGCTTTATAAATAAAGTTGATTTGATTTGATTTGATATACCGATATATTATATTATGTCTATAACATATATACAATATATACCAATGACCATGTACAATATTACAGTATATGTGACAGCAGCAGCGTAAAATAGAGAGTAGATCCAGCAGGAAAAAGAACATAGACATTATAAACAAAGAGAAGTAGCTAACATGTCAGGTGTCAGGTATCATCTATTGCTGTATGGCGAGTGATTATACAGCTGGATGGAGTGCGGAATGAAGGAGTTATTGAATCGCACAGTGCGGGAAGGAAGCTGAAGGAGCCTGTTGGAGTATGAGCTCCGCTGTTTCATATAAGGACAAGCGACCGTTTCTACTGCAGTTCAGCTTTGTGTTTAACCCATTTCTGTTAATGACAAAGTTTGGTTTGTTAATTCATGAAAAGGGATGTGTTTTATTTAAATTCTAACCAATTGATACTTTTGAAAGGGTGCTGGTGCTCATACCAATACGTACAAATGGAAAACTTTATTTTAAAAACATAGCTTTTTTTTTAAATTTTTCATGAATTTTGTGACATGCATGTGGAATGTAATAATAGAGTAATTTATAAAAAAATAAAAAATAAAGAATAATATAAACGAAATAACTAAGTAATGAATTCAAGAATATGAAGTTGAACCCACAACTAATCAAAACTTCATCATCAAAACTTGTCTTAATGTTTAGAAATTTAAGAGTTTGAATGCATTTCCCTTGCAAAAAGGTGGAAGAGAGGAGTGTTGTGTTGCTGTTGTAGTGAGCGCTTGAGTGAAATGTGCCTTCTGACTGCTGTTGGCGTGTCAATCAATGTCTGCATTCTAATATAATGTTTTAAAAAATGGTATGATGCTGTACAGCAGTACGGGACACTGCTTTACAGTGTCCCGTACTGGGGCGGTGTAGCTCGGTTGGTAGAGTGGCCGTGCCAGCAACTTCAGGGTTGCAGGTTCAATCCCCGCTTCCGCCATCCTAGTCAATGCTGTTGTGTCCTTGGGCAAGACACTTTACCCACCTGCTCCCAGTGCCACCTACACTGGTTTAAATGTAACTTAGATATTGGGTTTCACTATGTAAAGCGCTTTGAGTCACTTGAGGAAAAAGCGCTATATAAATATAATTCACTTCACTTTATGTAAAAGACGTCTGCATTTATCTTGCAACAAAATGAGACACAAATACACTTTTTTTTTGGTGTGTTATTACCGTTTGCATCCACTCAAATGTCGTTGCAAAACTGAGTTTCAGGACCCATCCCTAGCCCAGAGCACTTTCATCGTTACAGTAATCAACTGTCCATCATAGGGCAGAGAGCCCCTGGATTTGGCGCTCTGCTAGGCTAAGTCGTTTAAGGCTAATCTGGAAAAGGCCAGTTGATTGGCCTCAGCATGAGAGCAGCATGTGCCACTGTCATTGTTTATTACTGCTGAAGATTAAGGTTCAAACAGGGAGGACAAGCAGCAACGACCAGTCTATTCCTCCAACTCCCGTTCGTAGTCACACCTTCTTTACTATGTGCTTCACTTGGGCCCCGTTTACACTAAGGTTATCCAGGGTAAATCACACTTAACCTTATCCGTGTCCACACACAACAATGCCACCGTTTAAGACCCCCGCCCCCCTCCGTCCGCCGGCGCAACGCGACCTATTATACATGCGCACGTCATAGTCACCTCCAGTGTTGCTTTGTGTGCAAGTTCTTAAATTAAATTGAACTTTACTGAACAATATCCAGTGTTGTGGTATTTCATTGAACTAGAATCTAGTGTGCTCTGGGGCCCTATTGTAGTGAATCACACCTGAGACATCATAAATTAATCACATCTTTAATGGACATGTAAAAGTAAACAATCAATCTAGGGATCTAGATATCTGGTCAGGACACTCCTCACTCTTTTGCCTTCACCTTCATTGTTAATTTGTTTTTGGTGACTTTATATACTCTGGACCTAGACGTTGAGTCCGCGACATACATGGTGGACAATAACTGATACAGTCTGCTTTGCCAGTCCAAATGCATTAGCCTTTTTCCTCGACGTCCAGGTAATACAAAGCACACGCTACCTTTTTTATCACTTCCACGGGAGCCCTCATTCTCATTGTCTATCCTTCGACAAATGGACAAAGTTTTTCGCTAAGTAGAATCACAGCTGACCTGGACATTGGAAAGTTCTCTTGCCGATGTGACGTCACGTTGTGACGTCACATCGGGAAGCAATCTGCCGTTTTCTCACTTTCGTCGGTGTGTTGTCGGAGGGTGTAACAACACGAACAGGGACGGATTCAAGTTGCACCAGTGGCCCAAAGATGCGAAAGTGGCAAGAAATTGGATGAAATTTGTTCAAAATACGAGGCTGTGGGGAAAGCCGACGAAATGGTCAGTCGTTTGTTCCGCACACTTTACCGACGAAAGCTATGCTACGACAGAGATGGCAAGAATGTGTGGATATCCTGCGACACTCAAAGCAGATGCTGACATCAACTCCAAAACTGGACAGATCAGCTTTCAGGAAAAGAGAGCGGATGAGGGTATGTCTACAGAATATATTAATTGATGAAAACTTTATTCATTACTCGCGGTTTTACGTAAATTATTATACATAAACTGTGTTTACCAATAATTTAGCTTAAAAACATTTATTTTTTTCAATCATTCGAGTACATTCGGGTAGTCTTGTGTAATGCAGTATTTTGTGTCTATTTAGGTATGGTTAACCTGAGTGCTGAAATCGTGGAAAAATATATGTTCTGAGTGCGCCTGAAATGGGCTGTCTGCACTCTCAAAGTGCATGTTGTTGCCAAATGTATTTCATATGCTGTAAACCTAGTTCATAATTGTTAGTTTCCTTTAATGCCAAACAAACACATACCAATCGTTGGTTAGAAGGCGATTGCCGAATTCGTCCTCGCTTTCTCCCGTGTCGCTGGCTGTCGTGTCGTTTTCGACGGTTTCGCTTGCATACGGTTCAAACCGATATGGCTCAATAGCTTCAGTTTCTTCATCAATTTCGTTTTTGCTACCTGCCTCCACACTACAACCATCCGTTTCAATACATGCGTAATCTGTTGAATTGCTTAAGCCGCTGAAATCCGAGTCTGAATCCGAGCTAATGTCGCTATAATTTGCTGTTCTATGCGCCATGTTTGTTTGTATTGGCATCACTATGTGACGTCACAGGAAAATGGACGGGTGTATATAACGATGGTTAAAATCAGGCACTTTGAAGGTTTTTTTTTAGGGATATTGCGTGATGGGTAAAATTTTGAAAAATAAAATAAGCCACTGGGAACTGATTTTTAATGGTTTTAACCCTTCTGAAATTGTGATAATGTTCCCCTTTAATGTATTCATGTGTGATTTCCACAAGCGTCTGTACATGTAGAAGAAGGAGAAACACGGGCATGCCTTCATATTTCCAGTGGTTAGCTCCGTGCTACGAAACCGCTTTATTATGAAGCTGGCTGTGGCGTGTTCTTTCTGACATCACTTCCTGTGTGGGCGAGGTCTTTCTGGCGTCACTTTCTCTACGAACTCACTTTGCAAACCATCAATGAGTCCATACAAAGCTAAGTGCCGGAGATTCAAGAATTACACGGCTGACTTACCCGTGCAAAAATTTGTCCGAGGAAAACGCTGGTTTAGTGTGGCTGAAACGGGGTTTAGGCTAAATAATTATTCGTTTAAGGGGTGAAACGACTTAGTGTAGACTAGGGCTGCAATTAACAACTAATTTGATAATCGATTAATCTGTCGATTATTACTTTGATTGATCGATTAATAATCGGATAAAAGAGACAAACTCCATTTCTATCCTTTCCAGTATTTTATTGAAAAAAACATCATACTGGCACCATACTTATTTTGATTATTGTTTCTCAGCTGTTTGTAAAAGTTGCAGTTTATAAATAAAGGTTTATTTAAAAAAAAAAAAAAAAAGTAGCCTCTGCGCATGCGCATAGCATAGATCCAACGATTCGATGACTAAATTTATCGCCAACTATTTTTATAATCGATTTTAATCGATTTAATCGATTAGTTGTTGCAGCCCTAGTGTAGACATGGCCTTAGTGACCCCTGGAACGATGTGATGAGGACTGGAATGATCTCTAGACCATAATGAAATCGGAAAGACAGTCTTTCTTGGTTATTCCATCCTTAACCAATAAGTTGACTAATAACATGCTGCTTTCATCTGTTGATCAGCAGCACTTTCATTGCCATATATTTGAATATATACTGTAATATATGCGGCTTTTGTTGTATCAGGGGAAACTGTTCTCTTGCAGGTTTTGCAGTAAAGCCTGATTTGTGTGTTATTAAACAGTTATTGCTACTTATTTCCGTGACTTTGAGGAGGTTGTTGCTTCTTCACACTTGAATAGTCTCTCATGTATCCTACTGATTGCAATTACTTATTAATCTGTTCTAAACGTCTAGCTTCAATCACAATTTTCATCAAGGCCCCGTTTTTTCTCCAAAATGATGTTTATCAAAGGGGCTTCGTGTATGAAGAATGGGGAAAAAAACAGTTATTCACCTTTCTCACTTACTGTAAGATAGCCCTTCATTTCATTTTAAATTACCGTATTTTCCGGACCAAAATTATAAGGCGCACTGCTGATCAATGGTCTGTTTTTGATCTTTTTCCATATATTAGGTAGGCGCACCGGATTATAGGGCGCCTTAAAGGAGTCATATTATTTTTTTAAATTCTAAATGTAAAATACTTCCTTGTGGTCTACATAACATGAAATGTAATCTTTGGTCAAAATGTTGCATAGATGATGTTTTACAGATCATCTTCAAGACGCTTTCTGACAGTCTCTTCCGGATGCGCCGTTTTGTGGGCGGTCTTATTTACGTGGCTCACCTTCGACAGCGTCTTCTCCCCGTCATCTTTGTTGTAGCGGTGTAGCGTGCAAGGACGGGGGTGGAAGAAGTGTCAACAGATGGAGCTAACTGTTTTAATGACATTCAGACTTTACTTCAATCAATAACGGAGCAGCATCTCCTCATCCGGAAACAACAACACAGGAAATGTGTCCGGTGAAAAATCGTCCGACCGTAACTCCTTGGGTGAATAATGTAAACTCACTACACCGGTATGTTTTAGCGCTTTCATGGCAAGTTTACTGACAGATATAAGTAAGAATGTTACACTACTTTATATTAGAAATGATGAGGATGAATGTCCCATAACAAGAAGATAGAGAAAAAGAAGAAGCTTATCGACTATGGCGTCACCACGGACTACAATTATGGACGCGCGCAATTTTTTAGGACTTATACATATCCCAAATACAGATCAGCAGGTACCAGAAGGTAAGAAAAGTTGCTTTTGCATTATATTGCGAAACAAAACGCCAGATAATGTCTTACCTTATACACACTCGTATGTTTAATGCGCCGACAATCCTTCAAGCGGTGCGGTTCCATAACTTACTAAAGTCCTACTAAAACATTTTGATAGGTTTTTGAGTGCCGTGTGTAATGTTCAAAATGTTCAATGGAACATTTAAAATGTTGGTGTTTACTTGAGACATATTGCCATCATAGTGCAGCCTACACTTATGTCGTATGTTTGACTGCCATCTACTGGTCACAGTTATCATTACACCATGTACCAAATAAAATTGCTTCGAGTTTTGAGATAAAAGAGGATTTTAAGTGTGCCTCATAGTCCGAAAAATACGGTAAATGTGTCTCCTTACCAACGAGCTCCACGCCGGGAATTATAGAATTATACACAGCCAACCCTGGTTCTCTTCCATTGTTTAATATGATTGTGTGATTTTGCAGCATTTTTTTGAAGTGGAAAAACCGCCACCCAAAACCGAGGCGGGTAAATCTGTGCAATGAAATAACGGCATATACTGTGTGTGAAGCGAAGCATCCTCCCTGTGAGTGACAGTAATCCCCCTCTGAGACGGGGGTTTGCTGCGGTGACCGACCCGCAGGGGGTCCGGATTTTGCAACATTCTGAAAAGGTGAAAGAAATAGAAGGCAGTCTTTTTGGGTAAATTCCAAACTGCCTCCTGCCCTTCTGCTTGCTTTAATAAGCCGGGCAGTGAAGACATTTAGTGCACATCAGTGCCTGTTTCAACTATATCACAACTTTTTTTTTTTCTGTTAGCATACCCAATAGTCTCCTTTTCTCCTCTCGGCTACTTGTTCGTAAATATGCACACCCACAACCATAGATCGTGCTGATCTATGACGCTCTGACTAACAGTGGGAGGACCCTGCATAGGGCGCATGGCCATTATTCAAGGTTCAGCGGCATGCCAGATACTATTGGATGTTTAATTAATGATTAGAGTTTATGCAAAATCAATATGGTTGTAGCTATCTCAGGAGGCTGGTAACCTTTTGGAAATTAGCAAACATGCAAGGAGGTGGTTGTCGAAGAAACCCAAGGGACTGTTATTGTTGCGGTTGTCCTCTTGGGACCTAAAGGCTGGACTACTGTGACGGGATGATCCCTGACAGCTGAAGCAGCCCAGTCTTCACTATTCTTTAATTTCTTGTTAAGACCCTAAGGGGTAAAACCCCCAAAATGTTTTTGAAGCTTAAGTTCTGCTCTTGTACGGTAAATTTGGATACTCTCCAATTGGCTCTTATTTGCTTTACCCATTAGGATAAGGGCCGCAAAGCTGTTCATTTAGTGAGCACACACAAGTATATGATGGTTCATCCGGGAGAGTGTGCAGGATTTATCAGCGGGTTTGCACCCTCTGTTCTCTCACTGTCAGCTTGCAGCTTGTAGTCGAGCCACCCCGGGAACCTCTGTCGCGCATGACCTGAATCACAATGAGCTCCCACCGCCACTGACCGCTCTGTCCTACCCCTCCCTTACAGTGAGTGTATACCTCAAGATGAGCACATGCCAGAACACCGCTGTGCATAGATGCCTGGATTTGGCAAATGCTTGAGCTACCGCTGAACCCAAAACATTTTTTTTTTGCCAGGAAGTCAGTGTAGTCTTCACATATGTTTTCCATAAAAACAATATAGTGTGGGAAACAGACCTTCCTGCTACTGGAAGCCCCTTCTGTAACAGAGCGTAACCTTGAGACACAGCAGTTCATTTATAAAGTTCAATCACATCCAGCTTTGACTGCTTCCTTACTGAGGCTGAATACCCTGGAAAAATAAATATTATTGGCAATGTTCTTATTCCCTTTTCCTCCTTTTTTTCCCACATTCCCTGCCTTAAGTCACTTGACCTGCATCAGCGTCCACGTCACAGGTGTAAACCTCCCACTGTGTGATAGACGCTCAGTTATTCAAAACCAGCAAACCCCAGATGCTAGGAAACACAATTTTGGTGGCATTTTTCTGAATCTCAGCTGATACTCTGTCCAACAATGGCTAAGCAGCTGGCTCCAATGCCATCATTTACTCCTCTAGTGCCCTGTGACAAGCTTCTCTTTGTTCCATCTGGAGTTGACCAGCATTGGCAGTGTGTTTGCCATCAATGCCACACACAACCTTGTGTGTGTGTGTGTGTGTGTGTGTGTGTGTGTGTGTGTGTGTGTGTGTGTGTGTGTGTGTGTGTGTGTGTGTGTGTGTGTGTGTGTGTGTGTGTGTGTGTGTGTTGGGGGTGGTTAAAGGGGAACATCATCACAATTTCAGAAGGGTTAAAACCATTAAAAATCAGTTCCCAGTGGCTTATTATATTTTTCGAAGTTTTTTTCAAAATTTTACCCATCACGCAATATCCCTAAAAAAAGCTTCAAAGTGCCTGATTTTAACCATCGTTATAAACACCCGTCCATTTTCCTGTGACGTCACATAGTGAAGCCAACACAAACAAACATGGCGGAAAGAACAGCAAGCTATAGCGACATTAGCTCGGATTCAGACTCGGATTTCAGCGGCTTAAGCGATTCAACAGATTACGCATGTATTGAAACGGATGGTTGTAGTGTGGAGGCAGGTAGCGGAAACGAAATTGAAGAAGAAACTGAAGCTATTGAGCCATATCGGTTTGAACCGTATGCAAGCGAAACCGACGAAAACGACACGACAGCCAGCGACACGGGAGAAAGCGAGGACGAATTTGGCGATCGCCTTCTAACCAACGATTGGTATGTGTTTGTTTGGCATTAAAGGAAACTAACAACTATGAACTAGGTTTACAGCATATGAAATACATTTGGCAACAACATGCACTTTGAGAGTGCAGACAGCCCAATTTTCATCAATTAATATATTCTGTAGACATACCCTCATCCGCGCTCTTTTCCTGAAAGCTGATCTGTCCAGTTTTGGAGTTGATGTCAGCAGGCCAGGGAAGCTAGGGTCGATAGGGGGTTTAGCTCGCTCGTCTGCGGGAACAAACTGCCGCCATTGCTTGCCGTGCTACCGAGGACCTTTGTCCCTGAATTGCTCACACACTCCGGCAGATTCAATGGGGGTCTGGCGGCAGATTTCTTTGACTTTATCGTTGGAAATGCATCTGCTTTGAGTGTCGCAGGATATCCACACATTCTTGCCATCTCTGTCGTAGCATAGCTTTCGTCGGTAAAGTGTGCGGAACAAACGTCCAATTTCTTGCCACTTTCGCATCTTTGGGCCACTGGTGCAACTTGAATCCGTCCCTGTTCGTGTTGTTACACCCTCCGACAACACACCGACGAGGCATGATGTCTCCAAGGTACGGAAAACAGTCGAAAAAACGGAAAATAACAGAGCTGATTTGACTCGGTGTTTGAGAAAATGGCGGATTGCTTCCCGATGTGACGCCACGTTGTGACGTCATCGCTCCGAGAGCGAATATTAGAAAGGCGTTTAATTCGCCAAAATTCACCCATTTAGAGTTCGTAAATCGGTCAAAAAAATATATGGTCTTTTTTTTCTGCAACATCAAGGTATATATTGACGCTTACATAGGTCTGGTGATAATGTTCCCCTTTAAGCCCTGCCAAGACTTCTGCATCATCTGTGAACTGAACCATACCAACATCTCCTGGAGGGAAACAGTCGTAGGAAATATGTTGTACCTGACCTTTCATGGGTGGTATTTTCTGAAACGAGCTTGCTAAAAGATGGGGGTGATGGCGCAGGCGGTTGGTGAGGCTGTTCTTGGTGGGGGTTTTGCCCTGCAGTGGACATGTGTGCAGTAATTGCTGTCATCTTTGTTTCGGCATCCTCTTTCAGCGCGGGTCCATGGGGAGGTCAGGGCAGTGGTGCGGACAGGATTTGAAGTACTGATACACATATAAAAACAAACCACACCCTTATGTCAAAACATAACGAGGCCAGACACCCCCTACCCCGCTATATGGTGTAGACTGATGGATCACTCCTCTTGCTTTAATCACATAGATAGAACCTAAACATAAGTTGATGGGCGATATGGCCTCATATCTTTATTGCGATATATATTGCAGCATTCTGCAATAAAATCCCCGAGCAGGGAAACTTGTGAAACAGGCTTGAAGGGATGATATCGCCTCTGTGTCTTTTCATGACCTAACGTATATCATGGTATGTTTTTTTAGTATATAAATTATATTAGATTGGCTTCAAAACGGGTTACAAAGGCTCCTAATTTCGATGCTGAAGTATTCAAAAACATTTTTTAATTTCCAGTTGTATTTTTTTTCCTCAAAATGACTATCATATTTTTCGGACTATAAAGGGCACTTAAAAGCCTTTCATTTTGTCAAAAATCGACAATGCGCCTTATAACCCGGTGCGCCTTATGTACGGAACAATTCTGGTTGTGGATACTAACCTCGAAGCTATTTTATTTTTTACAAGGTGAAATGATAAATTTGACCAGTAGATGGTAGTCACACATAAGTAGAGATGCCGATAAATGCGTTAAAATGTAATATTGGAAATTATTGATATCGTTTTTTTTATTATCGGTATCGTTTTTAAAATTTTTTTATTTAATTTTAATTTTTTATTTTTTATTAAATCAACATAAAATACACAAGATACACTTGTATCTTGTGTATTTAGTGCACCAACCCAAAAAACCTTCCTCCCCCATTTACACTCATTCACACAAAAGGGTTGTTTCTTTCTGTTATTAATATTCTGGTTCCTACAGTATATATCAATACATTCTGCAAGGAATACAGTCCGTAAGCACACATGATTGTGCGTGCTGCTGGTCCACTAATAGTACTAACCTTTAACAGTTTATTTTACTAATTTTCATTCATTACTAGTTTCAATGTAACTGTTTTTGTATTGTTTTACTTTCTTTTTTTATTCAAGAAAATGTTTTGAATTTATTTATCTTATTTTACTTAATTTTTTTTTAAAGTACCTTATCTTCACCATACCTGGTTGTTCAAATTAGGCATAATAATGTGTTAATTCCACGACTGTATATATCGGTTGATATCGGTATCGGTAATTAAAGAGTTGGACAATATCGGAATATCGGATATCGGCAAAAAACCATTATCGGACATCCCTACACATAAGAGATATGTGTAGACTGCAAGATGATGCCAATAAACAACACCACAACTTTATATGAGCCAAATACTTTTGGCAATATAGTGTATGTTTCAGGTGAGATGCATGATTTATGATTTACAATAAACGTACAGGGAGCAGGGAAGCGAGGAAGTAGCAGACCACTCAATGATGTAAACAGATACACACGCTAGTGATCTCGGCGCCGCTATAAATAGTCGGCGTTAGCACTTATAATAACAATATCACTAATATTAGGTTATTATTCAAATCACAAAATATAAATGAAGTATTGTTGGGAGTTTTTGAATGGTTATTTATTGGATTTTATGAGTGAAATAGAGGAGCTCCCATTGTCTCTGTTGTAAACTGACTTTTATTGAAGTTTAATATTTAGAATGAATTTTAAAAAAAAATCCATCCCTTGTCATGTCTTTTATAAAGATTGTGAACGATAGGCGGAATTCCAAAAAAAAGTGCAGTTCCGCTTTAAGCCGAATGATCAATCAATCAATCAATTCCTTTATTGTCATTGTCATAATAACACTTAAGTCATACATGTCAACGAGATTTTGTTTGAGCTTTGTCCAGCGGCATAGAAACTGCATTGAAGTGCAGGTTGACCATAGTTTACAGTTTAGCATTGTTAGGAAGATGGCGAATAGAGGGACGTGGGGGTGGGAACAGTCCGATGTCTGATGGGTGTTACGTTGATGTTGCAGCAATGCAATGTCCAGAGCACTCTTCACCACCATTGAGGTGGTGAAGAGTGAGGTAATAAGATGGTCCGGGGCAGCAAAGGGGCAGGCTGTTCATTTAGCAGTCTCACAGCCTGGGGATACAGACTGTGAGACATTCTGGTGGTCCTGGCGCGAATCGATTTATACCTCCTTCCAGAGAGTAGCAGGTTGAAGAGGCCATGTGCTGTGTGGTATCTGTCCTTCAGGATGTTGTGTACTCGCTTTAGGCAGCGAGTTGTGTACATGGCACTCATCTCTGGGAGTATCGTCCTTGTAATTTTCCCTGCCGCTTTAACCACTCGCTGGAGTGCTTGTTGGTTCGCTTTAGTGCAGCTAGCAAACCACACTAAAAAGCCGTAAGTGAGAACACTGCTGATTGCACAGTTGTAAAAGTTTACCATTGATTTCTGCGGAATATAGATATGACTTGTCATATTCCGCTACTTGTATTATAATATTACACTTAGATTTGAGAATAAATGCTTTGTGTGTGTGTGTGCATGACCGATCAGTCTTAAAGGGGAACATTATCACAATTTCAGAATGGTTAAAACCATTAAAAATTAGTTCCCAGTGGCTTATTATATTTTTCGAAGTTTTTTTCAAAATTTTACCCATCACGCAATATCCCTAAAAAAAAGCTTCAAAGTGCCTGATTTTAACCATCGTTATGTACACCCGTCCATTTTCCTGTGACGTCACATAGTGAAGCCAACATAAACAAACATGGCGGAAAGAACAGCAAGCTATAGTGACATTAGCTCGGATTCAGACTCTGATTTCAACGGCTTAAGCGATACAACAGATTACGAATGTATTGAAACGGATGGTTGTAGTGTGGAGGCAGGTAGCGAAAACGAAATTGAAGAAGAAACTGAAGCTATTGAGCCATATCGGTTTGAACCGTATGCAAGCGAAAACGACACGACAGCCAGCGACACGGGAGAAAGCGAGGACGAATTCGGCGATCGCCTTCCAACCAACGATTGATATGTGTTTGTTTGGCATTAAAGGAAACTAACAACTATGAACTAGGTTTACAGCATATGAAATACATTTGGCAACAACATGCACTTTGAGAGTGCAGACAGCCCAATTTTCATCAATTAATATATTCTGTAGACATACCCTCATGTCAGCAGGCCAGGGAAGCTAGGGTCGATATTCTTCTCTTGATCATCTTCGGGACGGTGTGAGCCAAGACATCCAGGGGGTTTTAGCTCGCTCGTCTGCGGGAACAAACTGCCGCCATTGCTTGCCGAGCTACCGAGGTCCTTTGTCCCTGAATTGCTCACACACTCCGGCAGATTCAATGGGGGTCTGGCGGCAGATTTCTTTGACTTTATCGTTGGAAATGCATCTGCTTTGAGTGTCGCAGGATATCCACACATTCTTGCCTTCTCTGTCGAAGCATAGCTTTCGTCGGTAAAGTGTGCGGAACAAACGTCCAATTTCTTGCCACTTTCGCATCTTTGGGCCACTGGTGCAACTTGAATCCGTCCCTGTTCGTGTTGTTACACCCTCCGACAACACACCGACGAGGCATGATGTCTCCAAGGTACGGAAAACAGTCGAAAAAACGGAAACTAACAGAGCTGATTTAACTCGGTGTTTGAGAAAATGGCGGATTGCTTCCCGATGTGACGTCACGTCGTGACGTCATCGCTCCGAGAGCGAATATTAGAAAGGCGTTTAATTCGCCAAAATTCACCCATTTAGAGTTCGGAAATCGGTTAAAAAAATATATGGTCTTTTTTCTGCAACATCAAGGTATATATTGACGCTTACATAGGTCTGGTGATAATGTTCCCCTTTAAAGAATCCTTCCAAAACAGCCTCCTTGTTCCGTCATATGCTGCAGTGTTGAGTGCAACAGCTGCATTTAATCACACCCCAAATCTAATCAGCCCGCGGCCTCACGCATCTCCGCTCGGATGACAGTAGATTTACAAGGACGGATATGAGAGTGCGTCAGTCAGATAAAAGCGGCATTTAGCCGTTATTGTTTTCACCTTTTGTTCTTTATGTTCCCATATTGACATTCAAGTTGGAAGAAATGAAACTGCACATGCAAACCCCCCCCCCACACACACACACACTATTCAGGTGTTTTGGGTTTTGAGCGTTTTCATTCGATCCTGATCAATACATATGCAAATATGTACACGTTTAAATAAGATGACATTTGTGATTATTTGTGTGCCTCCTAACTCATCCTGCTTCAGTTCATGTTCACTGCCTTTCACTGACATTTCAAATGGGTTTATATTTCCTCTGTGTAATAAACAAGCATGGTTGGTTAGAAAGATGTTCCCACAAGCATAAATTAGTGCCAGTGTGTGGAAGCAACACGACCAGGGGCCCGCATTGGCACTCTGACAGTGATGTCCTGGTGTTCCATGCTCGTTCAGACACCTTGCCTTTTTCATATCTGTGCCACAGCTTTAAGTTCCATTTGGATGAGCACATTTTTCCCGTTGTAATGGGGCATGTCATTCTTTTGGGCAGTACAGTTGATTTCTGGCGAGAGGCGGTCTGGTTCTTTCCTCCTCATCTTCTGGAAACAGCTGGCGCTCTGCATGGCGTCAAGGACAATCTTGTTCCTATAAGAATGTATGATGTCATACTCATTTCACTAAATCAATCAATCAATCAATCTTTATTTATATAGCCCTAAATCACAAGTGTCTCAAAGGGCTGCACAAGCCACAACGACATCCAATCATTTCCTTGATTGACTATAGGAAATATTAAGGAACACTTAATCTTTTAACTGTTTTGATTTTAGAGTTCGTTTGTTTATCAGTTGACAAAACAAACATTTTTCACTTTAAGCAAACTGTAACTGATCCAAATATTGCCGCTATTCAATTAATCATAAAGTCTCAGGTAGTCCTTAAGTGTGTGGTGTAAAAAAGCAAGTAGTGTCTCTAAAAACAAAACAATGACTTCAGTCGTTGTTTCTAAATGCAAGCAGGATGGTTATGGTTTCATGCGTCGTCAACATACAGCACTCGGGTACCTCTGCATGCGCTTTTAAATGTTGGTTGCACTACTCAGCTGTGGGTGTGAAACTCATTGGTGTTAATTCTGGCTAAGCAGTTTGCTCCCCACTACTATTACAACACTGGTTCTCTTGTTATTACAACATTGGAAGGGGCTTCACGGTGGCAGAAAGGGTTAGTGCATCTGCCTCACAATACGAAGGTCCTGAGTAGTCTTGGGTTCAATCCCGGGCTTGGGATCTTTCTGTGTGGAGTTTGCATGTCCTCCCCGTGACTGCGTGGGTTCCCTCCAGGTACTCCGGCTTCCTCCCACCTCCAAAGACATGCACCTGGGGATAAGTTGATTGGCAACACTAAATTGGCCCTAGTGTGTGGATGTGAGTGTGAATGTTGTCTGTCTATCTGTGTTGGCCCTGCGATGAGGTGGCGACTTGTCCAGGGTGTACGCCGCCTTCCGCCCGATTGTAGCTGAGATAGGCTCCAGCGCCCCCCGCGACCCCAAAGGGAATAAGCGGTAGAAAATGGATGGATGGATGGATGGTTGTGCTGCTGTTCCTTACTTCAATTACAGCATCGGTTGTGTTGCTGCTCCTTACTTGAATTACAGCATCGGTTGTGTTGCTGCTCCTTACTGCTATTACAACATTGGTTGTGTTGCTGTTCCCTACTTCCATTACAACATTGGTTTCGTTGCAGCTCCTTACTGCTATTACAACATTGGCTCTATGGCTGCTAATTACAGCTATATAACATTGGTTCTGTTGCTGTTCCCTACTTCAATTACAACATCGGTTCTGTTGCGGCTCCTTACTGTTATTACAACATTGGCTCTATGGCTGATAATTACAACTATATAACATTGGTTCTGTTGTGGCTCCTTACTTCAATTACAACATCGGTTCTGTTGCTGCTCCTTACTGTTATTACAACATTGGCTCTATGGCTGCTAATTACAGCTATATAACATTGAATGTGTTGCTGCTCCTTACTGTTATTACAGCATTTGTTCTGTTGCTGCTCATTACTATTATTACAACATTGGCTCTATGGCTGCTAATTACTGCTTGATAACATTGGTTCTGTTGTGGCTCCTTACTTCAATTACAACATTGTTTATGTTGCTGTTCCTTACTGTTATTACAACATTTATTATGTTGCTGCTCCTTACTGTTATTACAACATTGGTTCTGGTGCTGCTACTTACTGTTTTTACAACTTTGGCGCTATGACTGCTAATTACTGCTATATAACATTGGTTCTGTTGTGGCTTCTTACTTCAATTAAAACATTGGTTTTGTTTCTGCTCCTTACTGTTATTACAACATTGGCTCTATGGCTGATAATTACAGCTGTATAACATTGGTTCTGTTGTGGCCCCTTACTTCAATTACAACATCGGTTATGTTGCTGTTCCTTACTGTTATTACAACATTGATTATGTTGCTGCTCCTTACTGTTATTACAACATTGGTTCTGGTGCTGCTCCTTACTGTTTTTACAACATTGGCTCTATGGCTGCTAATTACAGCTATATAACATTGGTTCTGTTGTGGCTTCTTACTTCAATTACAACATCGGTTCTGTTGCTGCTTCTTACTGTTATTACAACATTGGCTCTATGGCTGCTAATTACTGCTATATAACATTGATTGTGTTGCTGCTCCTTACTGTTATTACAGCATTTGTTCTGGTGCTGCTCATTACTACTATTACAACATTGGCTCTATGGCTGTTAATTACTGCTTGGTTCTGTTGTGGCTTCTTACTTCAATTACAACATCAGTTATATTGCTGCTCCTTACTGTTATTACAATATTGATTATGTTGCTGCTCCTTACTGTTATTACAACATTGGTTCTGGTGCTGCTCTTTACTGTTGTTACAACATTGATTAAGTTGCTGCTCCTTACTGTTATTGCAACATTGGTTCTGGCGCTGCTCCTTACTGCTATTACAACATTAGTTCTGGTGCTGCTCCTTACTGCTATTACAATAATGGTTCTGTTACAGCTAAGGCTGCAGCTAACGATTATTTTTCTATCGATTAATCTATCGATTATTTTTTTCGATTAATCGGTTAATCTATAGATTCTTTTTTTTTTTCGATTAATCTATAGATTATTTTTCCTTTTACCGATTATTTTTTTATTTAAAATGAAGATGAAAAAATAAATGTAGGCCAGTTTTTTCAAAAGGCATGACTTTTATTTACAAAAAAAAAAGGATGGCCACTCAGTCAACATTGACAACAACATGACAAAATATTCTGTAACAATGTAAACATTTAAATCTTTTAACATTTAACACAATTAAAAGTAGCTTATTTGCTTTTTAATGTGCAAATATAAAAGTAAACATCCAGTGCAAATCTTAATATTCTGCAATAGTATAAGCATTTCTAAAGTAAAAGTATTGCTTATTTTGCTTTAAAATGTGCAAAAATAAAGATAAACATCCAATACAAAAAAGTGCAAAACGAAATATTCTGTAACAGTGTAAACATTTCAACAAAAGTAAAAGTATTGCTTATTTTGCTTAATAACACAACAATGATAGTATGATTAAAGTGAAAGTTAATTGTTCGTTTGTACATAGTATATGTAACTGTTAATGTTGTAAAAGGTATTTGCACAACTAATTAACGTTAGCGTCTTTGTAAACACTGAACAGGCACGCCAAACGCGCCTCTCAGAGCGAAACGGTGCTTTAGTTTATGAATTTACAACGCAGATACAAATGACACATTCATGTTTTTGTGTAATGATGACAACGTATACTCACGCGGACGATTGACTAGTTGATGGTGATGTCAAGAACGCTGTCGGGTGTTTTCTTTTCAAATGTTCGTTCATAGCCGTTGTGCTGCTATGATAGGCCATTTCCGCTCGACACAGTGTGCATACAACAACTGTCAAGTGTTTTGCTTTTTTCGCTGTGCTTATCCCACACTTGAAGGGATGTACCAATGCTGAATGTGGCTTCTGGATTTCACTCAAAAGACCAGACTGTAGTTACTTTTTCCTTTTATTTTCCTTTAGTTTGCAACAGTTTTTCCAACAAAGAAACAGCTTCTTTTTTCTTCTTTAGTCTTTTTAGCAGTCTTTAGCAGTGTTAGACTTTAGTTTCTTTAGCTGTCATTAGCTGTCTTTAGTAGCCTTTAGTAGCCTTTAGCTTCTTTAGTAGGTGAAAAACCTTTAAGGACAAAACACCACAAGATTAACATGCTGTAAAAAATCAATCAATTATCAATCCCATAATTTACAATTATTAATTAGGCTATCAAACTCTTACCCATTAAACAAGTGCAAGAAAATGGACACATCTTTTCCCTTTAAGTTAAAACAGATTTTAAATACATTGTCTCAACATAAATGCACCAAGATACATATAAAATCCAATTAAACCCAGAAACACAATAGATAAATGCAACAGAAAACCCAATATGCAAATACATAAATACCTAACCAATTAACCACCTATTTAGATACATATTTAAAATCCATATTCAATATAAATATATTATTAATTTAGCAGTGAAACACTCAATCTTAAACGCTGTCTACTGGTAGAAAAATGCCCCTTTTTCTATGCCCTCACCAGCAGCCAATGATCCAACACAGTTAAATCCAACACTTTAAGTTGAGCGACTTCACCCTCCTGATGAAGCAAACTGCTCCAACATTTATCAAACTAAGCAAAGAATATCAACACTAAACAACAGTTACATAACACACAGTGTGTATTTAGCCTCCAGACTAAGCACGCTACATGCACACAACCCCCCCAATCTCACCAGCGCAACAGGTGCGCCACACCCACAAAGAGAAATATTAAATCTTACATTCTTTTGGCACAACTCTTGGTTATCTGTAATGAACTAAACCTTTTTCCACTCTGCGCTGGCGTCTTTTGTACTCCTTGATTTGACAAAGCTGTCTAATTACCGGGCTCGCGCACCAGCAGATGAGACGGGAGCGCGCCGCGTTATACCTGCGCGTGAACGTAAACTGATCGGCTCTGATTTTATAAGCCGACTGGCCGAAATAATGCCGAATTATATACATTTCCTGGGGTTGCCTAGGTGAATAGGGAGGCGGATGTGCTCTAAGATAAAATATAATTTTATTAAGTGGGGTTTGGCTGGTTGCTAAACAGCCACGGTTGCGAGCTCGTGCGTCAGCTGACGAGACAGCTGTTCGCCGCTACAACATTATTAGGCCGTTTATTGAAATACTCCCACACTTTTGACGACTTTTGGCGTGCTTTTTTTCCCTCGCTCGCACCGCTCGCATCATCTGCTTTGCGCTCCGCCATGACGGCAGTGTGACGTAAATATGCGACGCTTCGACGCATAAAAACGGCGTCGACGTATTTACGTAACCGGTGACGTCGACTACGTCGACGCGTCGTTTCAGCCTTAGTTACAGCTCCTTACTGCTGTCGCAGCATTGGTTCTGTTACGCTATCTACTACTATTACAACATTGATTCTATTACTGCTCCCTACTGCTATTATTATAACATTGGTTTTATTGCTGTTCCTTACTGCTATTCCACCATTGGTTGTGTTGCTGCGCTTTACTGCTATTAAAACATTGGTTTTGTTACTGCTCTGTACCACTATTACAACATTGGCTTTGTTGCTGCTCCTTTCTGCTATTACAACATTGGCTTTGTTGCTGTTCCCTACTTCAATTACAACATTGGTTTTGTTGCTGCTCCTTACCACTATTACAACATTGCTTCTGTTGCTGCTCCTTACTGTTTTACAACATTGGCGCTATGGCTGCTAATTACTGCTTGATAACATTGGTTCTGTTGTGGCTCCTTACTGTTATTACAACATTGATTATGTTGCTGCTCCTTACTGTTATTGCAACATTGGTTCTGGTGCTGCCCTTTACTGTTATTACAACATTGTCTCTATGGCTGCTAATTACTGCTATATAACATTGGTTCTGTTGTGGCTCCTTACTTCAATTACCACATCGATTCTGTTGCTGCTCCTTACTGTTATTACAACATTGATTATGTTGCTGCTCCTTACTGTTATTACAACATTGGTTGTGTTGCTGTTCCCTACTTCAATTACAACATTGGTTGTGTTGCTGTTCACTACTTCAATTACAACATTGGTTGTGTTGCTGTTCCGTACTTCAATGACAACATTGGTTTTGTTGCTGCTCCTTACTGGTATTACAACATTGCTTCTGTTGCTGCTCCTTACTACTATTACAACATTGGCTCTATGGCTGCTAGTTACTACTATTACAACATTGGCTCTATGGCTGCTAATTACTGCTTGATAACATTGGTTCTGTTGTGGCTCCTTACTTCAATTAAAACATCGGTTCTGTTGCTCCTCCTTATTGTTATTACAACATTGATTATGTTGCTGCTCCTTACTGTTATTACAGCATTGGTTCTGGTGCTGCTCATTACTACTATTATAACATTGGCTGTATGGCTGCTTGATAACATTGGTTCTGTTGTGGCTCCTTACCAGAGGTGGGTAGAGTAGCCAGAAATTGTACTCAAGTAAGAGTACTGTTACTTTAGAGATTTATTACTCAAGTAAAAGTAAGGAGTAGTCACCCAAATATTTACTTGAGTAAAAGTAAAAAGTATGTTGTGAAAAAACTACTCAAGTACTGAGTAACTGATGAGTAACATACACACACATAGCATATATATATATATATATATATATATATATATATATATATATATATATATATATATATATATATATATATACATACATACATATACATTGATATATACAGTATATAATTTATATGTATTTATTTTGCTGTTTTTGTTTACATGTTAAAGGTGTTTTAATGAATATACATGCATGTTTAACACATAGATTCCTTTCTTTCATGAAGACAAGAATATAAGTTGGTGTATTACCTGATTCTGATGACTTGCGTTGATTGTAATCAGACAGTCGTGATGATAACGTCCACGTTTTCAAATGGAGGAGAAGAAAAGTTCCTCCTTTCTGTCTAATACCACATGAAAGTGGTGGGTTTTTGGCATCTTATTTGTCCAGCTTCCATATTCGTTTTTATACACTTTACAAGAAATATATTGGCGTCAAACTCCGTAGCTTGCTCGCTTGTTTGCGCTGGCTTTCAGAGACTCTTATTTTGAAAGCGCAGGCGCGATGGAGCGGCACTTTTATTGTGAAGACAGGAACGTCCTCGTGCGGTTGAAATAAAAAAGTATATTTTTTCCTTCACACTTTTGATTGATTGATTGGAACTTGTATTATTAGATTGCACAGTACAGTACACATTCCGTACAATTGACCACTAAATGGTAACACCCGAATAAGTTTTTCAACTTGTTTAAGTCAGGTCATGTGACCACCTGGCTCTGTTTGATTGGTCCAACGTCACCAGTGACTGCATCTGATTGGTGGAACGGAGTGAACGTCACCAGTGACTGTTTTTGTTGAAACGCAGGCACTATGAAGGTCTGTCTGACAGACCAAAACAAACAAAGCGTGCATTAACAGATCGATCAAAATTAGTAGCGAGTAGCGAGCTGAATGTAGATAAAAGTAGCGGAGTAAAAGTAGCGGAGTAAAAGTAGCGTTCCTTCTCTATAAATATACTTAAGTAAAAGTAAAAGTATGTTGCATTAAAACTACTCTTAGAAGTACAATTTATCCCAAAAGTTACTCAAGTAGATGTAACGGAGTAAATGTAGCGCGTTACTACCCACCTCTGCTCCTTACTTCAATTACAACATCAGTTCTGTTGCTCCTCCTTACTGTTATTACAACATTGATTTTGTTGCTGCTCCTTACTGTTATTACAGCATTGGTTCTGGTGCTGCTCATTACTACTATTACAACATTGGCTCTATGGCTGCTAATTACTGCTTGATAACATTGGTTCTGTTGTGGCTCCTTACTTCAATACAACATTGGTTCTGTTGCTGCTTCTTACTGTTATTACAACATTGATTATGTTGCTGCTCCTTACTGCTATTACAATAATGGTTCTGTTACAGCTCCTTACTGCTGTTGCAACATTAGTTTTGTTACGGCTATCTACTGCTAATACAACATTTGTTATATTGCTGCTCCTTACTGCTATTATTATAACATTGGTTTTATTGCTGTTCCTTACTGCTATAACACCATTGGTTGTGTTGCTGCGTTTTTTACTGCTATTAAAACATTGGTTGTGTTACTGTTCTGTACCACTATTACAACATTGGCTTTGTTGCTGCTCCTTACTGCTATTACAACATTGGCTTTGTTGCTGCTCCTTACTGCTATTACAACATTGGCTCTGGTGCTGCTCCTTACTGCTATTACAACATTGGCTCTGGTGCTGCTCCTTTCTGCTATTACAACATTGGATTTATTGCTGCTCCTTACTGCTATTACAACATTGGGTCTATGGCTTCTAATTGCTGTTATTATAACATTAGTTCTGGTGTGGCTCCTTACTTCAATTAAAACATTGGTTCTGTTGCTGCAGCATTGTGGCACAGTGGTTAGCGCTCGTGCACTTGGTTGATAGAGCGACCGTGCCAGCAACTTGAGAATTCCAGGTTCGATCCCCGCTTCTGCCATCCTAGTAACTGCCGTTGTCCTTGGGCAAGATATTTTACCCATCTGCTCCCAGTGCCACCCACGCTGGTTTAAATGTAGCTTAGATAATACGTTTGACTATGTAAAGCATTTTGAGACAGAAAAGTGCTATATAGATATAATTAATTAAAAGGTGCTGGGTTGAACACCCGGGATCGGGGTCTTTTTCTGTGAAGTTTGCATGTTCTCCCTAGGTCTGCGCGGGTTCTCAATGGGTATCCCATAGGCTGATTGGCAACACTAAATTCACTAGTGTGTGAATTATGTCTGAGGTACAAGTGGTAGAAAATGGATGGATAGGTTCTGTTGCTGATCCTTACTACAATTACAACCTTGGTTGTGTTGCTGTTCATGAATTACCATTTGGTCAAAAGAGCTACAATTTCCTTTACTCAAAAGTCATTTTTACAGAAAAATTATACATTATTTTCCTACTAATTTTTAAAGTCGTAGGTAACAATCTCTAATTATAGCCTACTTTATCCACCTAAACTTTGGGGTTTAGGTGGATAAAGACCCTGGTTATGAATAGAGTATTTCCAGTACATACCACATAAAACTAAATAAAAATCATACCGTTTACTGGTATTGTCGACATTAGGTAGTTTGACAGTTACAATGAAGGGTTTGACAGTCGAGAAGGTTTGGAACTGCTGTTTATTTTGTCCATTGAGCAGGTTATTGAATGCATGGATACAGATCTTAGTTGACATCATATTCCACTTCTTTAGACAGAAAAGTACACTATATTGCCAAAAGTATTTGGCCACCTGCCTTTACTCACATATGAACTTGAGGTGCCATCCCATGGAATTGTCCAAAATGTTTTGGTATTCTGGAGCAATCAAAGTTCCTTTCACTGGAACTAAGGGGCCAAGCCTAACTCCTGAAAAACAACTCCACACCATAATTCCTCCTCCACCAAATTTCACACTCGGCACAATACAGTCCGAAATGTAGCATTCTCCCGGCAACCTCCAAACCCAGACTGGTCCATCAGATTGCCAGGTGGAAAAGCGTGATTCATCAGTCCAGAGAAGGCGTCTCCACTGCTCTAGAGTCCAGTGGCGACGTGCTTTACACCACTGCATCCCACGCTTTGCATTGGACTTGGTGATGTATGGCTTAGATACAGCTGCTCGGCCATGGAAACCCATTCCATAAAGCTCTCTGCGTACTGTACGTGGGCTAATTGGAAGGTCACATGAAGTATGGAGCTCTGTAGCAACTGACTGTGCAGAAAGTCTTTGCACTATGCGCTTCAGCATCCGCTGACCCCTCTCTGTCAGTTTACATGGCCTACCACTTGGTGGCTGACTTGCTGTTGTTCCCAAACTCTTCACTTTTCTTATAATAAAGTTGACTTTGGAATATTTAGGCGCCAGGAAATTTCACAACTGGATTTGTTGCACAGGTGGGATCCTATGACAGTTCCACGCTGGAAATCACTGAGAGCGGCCCATTCTTTCACAAATGTCTCCATGCCTAAGTGCTTGATTTTATACACCGGGCCAAGTGATTAGGACACCTGATTCTCATCATTTGGATGGGTGGCCAAATGCTTTTGGCTAGAGATGTCCGATAATATGCGTTAAAATGTAATATCGGAAATTATCGGTATCGTGTTTTTTTTGTTTGTTTGTTTGTTTGTTTTTGTTTTTATTAAATCAACATAAAAAACGCAAGATACACTTACAATTAGTGCACCAACCCAAAAAACCTCCCTCCCCCATTCACACTCATTCACACACAAGGGTTGTTTCTTTCTGTTATTAATATTCTGGTTCCTACATTATATATCAATATATATCAATACAGCAGTGACGTGCAGTGCGGGGCCTCACCTGCCATCATGGAAAGAAAAAAAATTTAAAAAGAAAAAAATATATATTAAATTGTTAAATGTTTCCAGTGATTATACTATAAAGTTATTTTCCATTTAACTTCACCAGTTTTAGATTATTTTTATTCAAAGTCGCTGAATTTTCACATTTACCGTTCAAATACTGAGAAGAGACGGTGCGGTGAACAACAGCCAGTCGAGGCACGTCACTCAGTGCCTCAACATGGACGGACTCGGCTAACTGCTGGTCTGCTGTGCAGTGAGACCGTATTGCTATATGAACTATATTATACATTTCCATAGTTTAGTTAGCTGAGGTATATAATGTACAGTGTATTTTGTCAACAACTGTATGTGTGTAAAGTATTTCTTGTGCTGAGCGATCATAAAACGGCTGCAAAAGACACACTGGCTGAGGCTCGCCTCCTGCACCCCTGCCGTAGAATGCACGGCAACCCCTGATGGGAGTGTTATATCAACTAAAGCCCACACTTAAATTTTCCACGTGCAAGATTGAATCTATTTAAAAAAGTTATTTCATAAGAAGCCAAAAAGTGCAAAAACATTAATGTTCGTGTTGGAGGAGTTGTGAATGACTGATGGGCCACAACATTAGGTACACCTGCAGACTGCAGGTGTATCTAATTCACAACTCCTCCAACATGAACATTATTGTTTTTGCACTTTTTTGCTTCTTATTAAATAACTTTTGTAACCTATTTTTATGGGCTTTCCTCTTTGTGATGTTAAGTTCCTGTTATGCGCTGTTATACAGTATATGCCTTGAGCTCTTATTTTGAAGGCGCTAAGAGCGGAATTTTGACACGTTGGAGTGGAGCGGAAGTTTTTGAAAGAAGGTAAATAAAGTGGTCCTCGTGTAAACTGGAGCCTCCGTATTTATTTTGTAGTTTCATACAGTATAGGCGACATTTATAAACCCTCGGTTACACTTTTTTAAATAGATTCAATCTTGCACGTGGAAAGTTGAAGTGTGGGCTTTAGTTGATATAACACTCCCATCAGGGGGTTCATTAATCCAGCACAACAGCGGCGCATTTATAAGTAAAGGTAAGACCATAATAAAGTTTTTTTTATTAAATGTGCTTTTTTGTGTGCTACAGTTTGTATGTGTAAAGTTAAAGTTAAGTTAAAGTACCAATGATTGTCACACACACACTAGGTGTGGTGAAATTTGTCCTCTGCATTTGACCCATCCCCTTGTTCACCCCCTGGGAGGTGAGGGGAGCAGTGGGCAGCAGCAGCGGCGCCGCGCCCGGGAATCATTTTTGGTGATTTAACCCCCAATTCCAACCCTTGATGCTGAGTGCCAAGCAGAGAACAATGCTGGTATGAGCTTTTAAACATAACCCGTTAACTGCTGCCAATCAAATGGTGAATAAGATACTCTGTAGGGTTCATATGTTTGTAAATCTGACTGTGATGAAGTCAGTGCCTCACCAGCCATCAACCTCACCGCACGTCACTGCAATACAGTCTGCAAGGGATACAGTCCGTAAGCACACATGATTGTGCGTGCTGCTGGTCCACTAATAGTACTAACCTTTAACAGTTAATTTTACTATTTTTCATGAATTACTAGTTTCTATGTAACTGTTTTTATATTGTTTTACTTTCTTTTTTATTCAAGAAAATGTTTGTAATTTATTTATCTTATTTTATTAATTTTTTTATAAGTACCTTATCTTCACCATACCTGGTTGTCCAAATTAGGCATAATAATGTGTTAATTCCACGACTGCATATATTGGTTGATATCGGTATCGGTTGATATCGGTATCGGTAATTAAAGAATTGGACAATATCGGATATCGGCAAAAAGCCATTATCGGACATCCCTACTTTTGGCGATATAGTGTAGTCAACACAATCTGTGACAAACCAAATAGTGCGCCCCATTTTGCTTGAGATTAATTAACAATCAAATTTGTAAGGATCAATTAATCGACATATTGGTTAATTTGCCCATCCCTACCGCTGACCCTGAATTATTTGACAAAAGCTGTGTTTTGGTTGAACTGCCACTGTGTAATGGTTGTTGAAGGGGAGGAATGTTGGGGGTTGTTGGGATAAGATTATGGATCTGGGTGTGGAAGTGAGACGTTTTTTCTTCAGACTTGGTTGAGCTGTTGCAAGAGATTTTCTCTTTGCACCTTAGAAACGGTCTGTCTGTTTAGTGTAAAATTAGAGGAGACTCTGCTTCCTGGAAACATTCTTTCACACAACAGTAGATCATTAGCCGAGTCAGGGTGATCTTCATTCACGCTGTGATGCACTCTGAGCCTGTGCCAACCAGTCAGGCGCAGTCAAAAATGCTTCATGTTGTTTAGTTTGTCAGGGTGCGTCAACACTATAAAAACAGCTGCACTGAATGTTGGACCGATAACTGAAGACACACGTTTGGAGCAGTAGGATGACTTTGAAGCGGGGGGCTTTGTGGGCGAGGTTGAGTTCACAGAGGAGTTTTGACTTATCTGTTAAGTGCCTTTAACCTCTATGGGATTTGAACCCAAAAGTGGAGTTAGCCTTGTTTCGGGCTGCTCTTTTGTCTCATTGGCTTTCAGTGAGACACTTGAAGCCAGATTGTCCGTGTATGTAATATATCAACCCCCTGTCACATGATTAAATGCTGTTCTTCATGAAATAAGAATATACAGTCGCGATCAAAAGTTTACATACACTTGTAAAGAACATAATGTCATGGCTGTCTTGAGTTTCCAATAATTTCTACAACTGTTATTCATTTGTTATATAGTGATTGGAGCACATACATACATGAACTTTGCTTCTTTTATGAATTTATTATGGGTCTACTGAAAATGTGACCAAATCTGCTGGGTCAAAAGTATACATACAGCAATGTTAATATTTGGTTACATGTCCCTTGGCAAGTTTCACTGCAATAAGGCGCTTTTGGTAGCCATCCACAAGCTTCTGCTTGAATTTTTTGACCACTCCTCTTGACAAAATTGGTGCAGTTCAGCTAAATTTGTTGGTTTTCTGACATGGACTTGTTTCTTCAGCATTGTCCACACGTTTAAGTCAGAACTTTGGGAAGGCCATTCTAAAACCTTAAAGGCCTACTGAAATGCGATTTTCTTATTTAAACGAGGATAACAGGTCCATTCTATTTGTCATACTTGATCATTTCGCGATATTGCCATATTTTTGCTGAAAGGATTTAGTAGAGAACATACACGATAAAGTTCGCAACTTTTGGTCGCTGATAAAAAAAAGCCTTGCCTGTACCGGAAGTAGCAGACGATATGCGCGTGACGTCACAGGTTGTGGAGCTCCTCACATCTGCACATTGTTTACAATCATGGCCACCAGCAGCGAGAGCGATTCGGACCGAGAAAGCGACCATTTCCCCATTAATTTGAGCGAGGATGAAAGATTTGTGGATGAGGAAAGTGAGAGTGAAGGACTAGAGGGCAGTGAGAGCGATTCAGATAGGGAAGATGCTGTGAGAGGCGGGTGGGACCTGATATTCAGCTGGGAATGACTAAAACAGTAAATAAACACAATACATATATATACTCTATTAGCCACAACACAACCAGGCTTATATTTAATATGCCACAAATTAATCCCGCATAACAAACACCTCCCCCCTTCCGTCCATATAACCCGCCAATACAACTCAAACACCTGCACAACACACTCAATCCCACAGCCCAAAGTACCGTTCACCTCCCCAAAGTTCATAAAGCCCATATATTTCCCCAAAGTCCCCAAAGTTACGTACGTGACATGCACATAGCGACACACACGTACGGGCAAGCGATCAAATGTTTGGAAGCCGCAGCTGCATGCGTACTCACGGTACCGCATCTCCGTATCCAACTCAAAGTCCTCCTGGTAAGAGTCTCTGTTGTCCCAGTTCTCCACAGGCCAATAGTAAAGCTTGACTGTCAACTTTCGGGGGGGTGCGTTATCCGGCACAACACCTGCCGCAATACACCGCTTCCCACCTACAGCTTTCTTCTTTGCTGTCTCCATTGTTGATTGAACAAATTGCAAAATATTCACCAACACAGATATCCAGAATACTGTGGAATTTTGCGATGAAAACAGACGACTTAATAGCTGGCCACCATGCTGTCCCAAAATGTCCTCTACAATCCGTGACGTCACACGCAGACGTCATCATACCGAGAAGTTTTCAGCAGGATATTTCGTGCGAAATTTAAAATTGCACTTTAGTAAGCTAAAGCCCTCGATCATTCTACAGTTGTAATGTGATTGGGCAGGCACACTGTTTATATTGTGGGAAAGCGAATGTGAAAACAGGCTGTCGACACGTCACTCAGGTCCGCCTGAATTTCGGGAGATTTTCGGGAGAAAATTTGTCCCGGTAGGTTTTCGGGAGAGGCGCTGAATTTTGGGAGTCTCCCGGAAAATCCGAGAGGGTTGGCAAGTATGCCGTATATGCTATAAAATGTATTAACAAAAAACGCTCCAACAGAGACAGAAGAAACGACAGGTATGAAAAATTCTACACTATCTAATCTAATAAGGTTTAACAAAAATTGTCACTCAAAAATTTGAGGAAAGAATGAAAAATAACTGAAAACTCACCACTTCGGCTGAATAAACTAAATAACAAAAAAATCACTCTGCTGAGGAGGAAGCAAGGAAAACTCAAAATAGCAACGAAGGGATTCAGGATCAAGGAACATAAGCACGAGACGAGGCAAGGCATGGACATGGGCATGGGAGCTAGAGAGCACGAATAAACGAGACAATTTGGCACAGAACAAAGGGAGGAGTGGGCTTATAAGACACATGAGGGTAATAGGGAACAGGTGGAAACAATCAGGGAACAGGGATGACGTCAGACTGATTGATGACACAAAAGGAAGGGCAAGTGACCTGAAACGAGAGGAGAGTTACTTTTCAAACTAAAACATGCAAATCACAAGACAGAAAAAAACAAGACAAGACATCCCTCACCGCGGTGTGACATTGGTGTGTAAATGTATAATTGAATAATTGAGGTATAATTCTCTATCGATCAAAAATGCACATCAATGAAGGAGATAAATAAAAATGAATGAATGAATTTAAAATTGCACTTTAGTAAGCTAACCCGGCCGTATTGGCATGTGTTGCAATGTTAAGATTTCATCATTGATATATAAACTATCAGACTGCGTGGTCGGTAGTAGTGGGTTTCAGTAGGCCTTTAATTCTAGCCTGATCTAGCCATTCCTTTACCACTTTTGACGTGTGTTTGGGGTCGTTGTCCTGTTGGAATACTCAACTGCGCCCAAGACCCAACCTCCGGGCTGATGATTTTAGGTTGTCCTGAAGAATTTGGAGGTAATCCTCCTTTTTCATTGTCCCATTAACTCTCTGTAAAGCACCAGTTCCATTGGAAGCAAAACAGGCCCAGAGCATAATACTACCACCACCATGCTTGACGGTAGGTGTGGTGTTCCTGGGATTAAAGGCCTTACCTTTTCTCCTCCAAATATATTGCTGGGTATTGTCGCCAAACAGCTCAATTTTTGTTTCATCTGACCACAGAACTTTCCTCCAGAAGGTCTTATCTTTGTCCATGTGATGTCAGTGTATGTGTGTATTATGCGACTTTTGATCGCGACTGTATTTTTTTCCCCACAGATTAAAGCTTCGGGCAAGGTGCTCTTTGACCTAGTGTGCACCCACATGAATCTCATTGAGGGCGACTACTTTGGCCTGGAGTTTCAGAACCATCAAAAGATGATGGTAAGCAAGGAGGACTAATAAGTCCAAATGGAATTTCAATACAGCAAGGGTTCTTAGTTACGACCAACTACATGTTGATATCTTCTTCACAGGTTTGGTTGGATCCTACCAAGCCTATTATGAAGCAGCTTAGACGTAAGTATTCTTAGAGCTCATCATCTAAGGCTGTTTATAAAAGATGATTCAACCATGTAAAAGCAGAAGTCTGTTCTGAAATCTCCTCTTTCTAACAGGGCCGAAGCACACGACATTGAGGTTTGCTGTGAAATATTTTCCTCCAGACCATGCCCAACTGTTGGAGGAGCTGACGAGGTTGGTTTCTTTGCGCATCATTAACCCTCTGGGGATTACTTGATTTAATAGCAATAGAGTAAAAAAAAGTCCTCCGGAAGTTAGGAGTGTATGAAACATTTTGGATTCATATTTTTTCTACTTTTGTTTGCTCAAATCTCTCAATCAAATCCAGTCCTAAATAAAAGTAGCAAACATCATGTTTTTTATTTTTTATTTTATCCATTTGAATGTTCAATTGACCTAATGATATAATTGTTTTAATTAAAAAAAACAGCAGAACATAATAAATGTTAAACGTTCGAAGTACTGGTGTAAAGATGAGGTTTAAATTAATAAGAGTAGTAATATAACTTATTATAACGCATTGTTTTATGTGTTGCTCTTTCAGATTACAAACTGTATAACAGTTAAGTATCATGGGGAAAAAGTCCCCACTGAGTACCATTATAATTATATATATATATATATATATATATATATATATATATATATATATATATATATATATATATATATACGGCGTGGCGCAGTGGAAGAGTGGCCGTGCGCGACCCGAGGGTCCCTGGTTCAATCCCCACCTAGTACCAACCTCGTCATGTCCGTTGTGTCCTGAGCAAGACACTTCACCCTTGCTCCTGATGGGTGCTGGTAGCGCCTTGCATGGCAGCTCCCTCCATCAGTGTGTGAATGTGTGTGTGAATGGGTAAATGTGGAAGTAGTGTCAAAGCGCTTTGAGTACCTTGAAGGTAGAAAAGCGCTATACAAGTACAACCCATTTATTTATTTATTTATATTTATTTAACTGCACAATCTACATAATCATGCATTTTCAAAAAAAAAATTAAATTAAAAAACTGTAAAAATGTGACCCAATGGACATTCGAAGTGTTGAAATAAAAACAACTTGAGACATGTGCTTTTCTTATTTAGAACTCAAGTTAATTTAAAGATTTGATCCCAAAAAAGTAAAAAAACAAGAGGAATCCAAAAATGTTTTTAAACTCTCTGTGGACTCAAATTATTTTCTAGTGTATTGTTGTGTTTAAAATGAAAATATCAAAGTTAAAAATAAAAAACAATTTAGAAAAAATATCCCATTTGAAGTAACACAACCAAATATTTGTTAAAAAATAAAGCAAAAAGGTCCCCGATATACTGTATTTTTCGGATTATAAGTCGCACCGGAGTATAAGTCGCACCTGCCGAAAATGCACAATAAAGAAGGAAAAAACATATATAAATCGCACTGGAGCCCGGCCAAACTATGAAAAAAACTGCGACTTATAGTCCGAAAAATACGGTACTCTTGAGGGTTAATACAGTATTTATTTGCCCCACTAAGTTAGCATTCACTCCACATTTGTATGGCAATGTAAAAAAAGGAGAGCAGTGTTCATGTGTGTACCCTCAAAAATCATACAAGTCGTACAATTTGAAGTTCAACCGGCATTTTATTGGAAAACGTGCCTCTAAAGTTGAACCAGAAACTCCATGATGCATTTGAGACTTCTGATAGTTTTAGTTTAGTGGGCATCTAAAAAATGAACTCCACAAGTTAGAGTGCTTTTTATTTTGCTTTTAAGAAAAAGTATTGATGACCATAAAAGCGAAAATTGAACTTAAATTAAAGCATAAAGCGGTATACTTGCAGTTACCAACTTTCTGCATTCTGTGGAAGAGGCTCACAAATTGCCCTTGTCTACAGACATTCCGACTGAAGTTAAACATCTTCAGTCATATTTCAAAGTATTAACCAGAAGTTTTTCTCTGGCCTAAAATGATTATTCCACACCAGGGGTCCCCACACTTTTTCAGCTTGTGAGCTACTTATCAAATGACTACATCGAGGTGATCTACCACACACACACACACACACATATATATATATATATATATATATATATATATATATATATATATGATACACATATAGATACATCCCATCCTCACCTATGGTCATGAGCTTTGGGTTATGACCGAAAGGACAAGATCACGGGTACAAGCGGCCGAAATGAGTTTCCTCCCTTTCTCTCCCTTAGAGATAGGGTGAGAAGCTCTGCCATCCGGGGGGAGCTCAAAGTAAAGCCGCTGCTCCTCCACATGGAGAGGAGCCAGATGAGGTGGTTCGGGCATCTGGTCAGGATGCCACCCGAACGCCTCCCTAGGGAGGTGTTTTGGGCACGTCCGACTGGTAGGAGGCCACGGGGAAGACCCAGGACACGTTAGGAAGACTATGTCTCCCGGCTGGCCTGGGAACGCCTCGGGATCCCCCGGGAGGAGCTGGACGAAGTGGCTGCGGAGAGGGAAGTCTGGGCTTCCCTGCTTAGGCTGTTGCCCCCGCGACCCGACCTCGGATAAGCGGAAGAAGATGGATGGATATATATACATACATATATATATATATATATATATATATATATATATATGTACAGTATATGCATGTATGCATGCATGTGTGTATATATATATATATATATATATATATATATATATATGTGTGTGTGTGTGTGTGTGTGTGTGTGTGTGTGTGTGTGTGTGTGTGTGTGTGTGTGTGTGTGTGTGTGTGTGTGTGTGTGTGTGTGTGTGTGTGTGTGTGTGTGTGTGTGTGTGTGTGTGTGTGTGTGTGTGTGTGTGTGTGGTAGATCACCTCGATGTAGTCATTTGATAAGTAGCTCACAAGCTGAAAAAGTGTGGGGACCCCTGGTGTGGAATAATCATTTTAGGCCAGAGAAAAACTTCTGGTTAATACTATGTATATATATATATATACATGCATACATAAATACTATTTATGTATGTATGCATGTATATATATATATTGCATGTCTGTATGCATGTGTATATATATATTGCATGTATGTGTATATATATATATATATATATATATATATATATATATATATATATATATATATATATATATATATATACACACATGTATGTATACATGTGTGTGTGTATATATATATATTAATATATATATGTATGTGTGGGAAAAAATCACAAGACTATTTCATCTCTACAGGCCTGTTTCATGAGGGGGGGTACCCTCAATCGTCAGGAGATCTCCTGACGATTGAGGGTACCCCCCCTCATGAAACAGGCCTGTAGAGATGAAATAGTCTTGTGATTTTTTCCCACACATACATATATTGCGCTCTACTACGGTATCGAGCACTATTTTTTGGATAACCTTTTTAAGACATATATTAATATATATATATATTATGTATATATATTAATGTGTATGTATATGTATGTATGTATGTGTATGTATGTATGTGTATATATATATGTATATATATATATATGTATATGTATATATATATATATATATATGTTTATATATATATATTAATATATATATATATATATGTTTATATATATATATATATATTAATATATATATATATATATATATATATATATATATATATATATATATATATATATATATATATATGTATATATATATATATATATATATATATATGTATATATATATATATATATATATATATGTATGTGTGGGAAAAAAATCACAAGACTATTTCATCTCTACAGGCCTGTTTCATGAGGGGGGGTTTCCCTCAATCATCAGGAGATTTTATTGGGAGCATTCGCATACCATGGTTTATATAGGGCACAGAGTGGGTGGGTACAGGCTGGCGTAGGGGCGTGGTGATTGGCTCATGTGTTACCTAGGAGGTGTTTCCGTCTGTGGCGGCATGCTGTTACAATTTCGCTGCGCTTGTTGAGGGATGACAGGTCTGGACGGTAAATAATAAACAGTTTCTCTTTCAAGCATAGGTTGCATCTTTTATTACCACTATTGTAAGGTGTGCTGGATGCAAGAATTTGCCATGTTATTGAATATTCAACATTATTGTCTTTGAGGTCCCAAATGTGTTTGCTGAGTTCTGTGGTATTCCGCAGGTTTTGGTTCCTGAAAGAAGCCTTGTGATTGTTCCATCTGGTTTTGAATTCTCCCTCGGTTAATCCTACATATGTGTCGGATGTGTTAATGTCCTTGCGTGTTACCTTAGATTGGTAGACAACTGATGTTTGTAAGCACCCCCCGTTGAGAGGGCAATCAGGTTTCTTTCGACAGTTACAGCCTTTGTTGGTTTTGGAGTCGCTCTGTCCGGGGGCCGACGGCTCATTTGCAATTGTTTTGTTGTGGTTTGAGATAATTTGTCGTATATTGTTCATACAGCTGTAGCTCAATTTAATGTTGTTCTTGTTGAATACTTTTCTTAGGGTGTTGTGTTTGGGAAAGTGTTTGTCAATCAGATTGAGGAATTTGTGTCCAATGTTAGTTGAGACGTTTTTGCTGTATGGGGGGTTGTACCAGATGATGTCGTTTCGTTTTCTGTTCTTTTTTGGCTGGTTTCCTGGCGTGGGTTCATAGGTGAGGGTGAAATTGTATCCGCTTTCATCAAGGGCTTTTTGGTACGGGGGGGTTGCTTGGTCAAATTCAGCTTTGCTAGATAACAGCATCGATAGCCTTTTATTAATTCCGGTAGGTATTCTTTTCGTGGTGGTGGGTGGGTGGTTGCTGTCATGGTGCACGTATTGGAGTGTTGTGTTGGGTTTCGTGTATGGTTGGTAGCTGTTATTTCTCAGGTTGAAAGTGACGTCAAGGAAGTTGACGGTTTGCTTGTTGGCTTCAATCGTGATCCGTAGGCCGTTCTCTTTGAAAATTTGGCATATGCGCTTCTTGGTATTCTCGCTGCTCCTTGGCGAGGCGCGACACACTGCCAGTCCGTCATCACGGTAAATACCAAGGTTCAGATTGAGGCTAGCGAGCTGGGAGAGGAGGAAACTCCCAACGAGTTCACACGTTTCTGCTCCGTCAAAACTTCCCATAGTGACGTCAAATGTTGCATTGTTCTTTTTTTGCCATGGTGTACTGTTGTGGATGAGAATGGAGTTTTTTGCGTGGATGATGATGTTTCTTTCGTTGCCTGTGATTGAGTCGTAGTCTGAGGCGAAGTCTAGTGCTTGAGTCAGTAGGTCTTGCGTGATGGAAGGGTAAAATTCTTCGATATCAAAGGAGATAAAGTTGTGCTGTTGTTTGTCTTGGATGTTGTTGAACCATTTGATTACTGCTGCTGTATTTCTCCATTGGTTGAGTGGTGTTTTGTCCTTGATTTTTGTGTTGACTCTGTCCAGGATTATTTTGCTGATTTTTCCTATTTCAGATTTAGTTGGGTTTATTAGTCGGCATGTTGTGTTATTTGCGAAGTTGGGTTTGTGGTCCTTCAATGTGATGAAGGCTTCCTTGTTGGCTGTGGCGTCCACCCTGTCCTCAATGTCCAGTTCAGCCGCGATCCTTTTATTTTCCAGGTGGATGTTCTGTAAGGTGTTGGGTTGTGCTTTTTTGTATGATTTGGTGATGCTTCTGTCCAGTAAGGTGTGATGTTCTGGTATGTCCATTCTGTAGAAGTTTGTGGTTTTATCGGCAGCTATGATGAGGTTGTTTACTTTCTTGATGCGCTCCTTGTCATTTTTCAGCTTGGTGAGGAGTGGGTTGCGGATTGGCTTGAATTTGACTGATTGTATCATTTTGAGCATGTCGTTCTCAAAATCCTTTAGTTCCTCAACTGTGGGTGGGTTCTTGGTAGATTTGAATCCGTAAGTTTTCTTTTGCGTTCCTTTTGTTTCAGGGTGGAGGAAAAAATGTGCTTTCCACCGCATCCTTCTTAGGAAGTGTTCTGTCTTTTCTATGAGCCTTAGCTTGTAGTCATTCTGCGCGGGTATGGGAATGTTCTTCGTGGAGTAGTCGATGTTGAATTTTTCCATTTCTGATCGTCGTACAGTGCTCAACAAATGTCAATTTGGAGCGGAGTATATGTAATAAGGTTATCTGAAATAGGAAAAATCAGCAAAATAATCCTGGACAGAGTCAACACAAAAATCAAGGACAAAACACCACTCAACCAATGGAGAAATACAGCAGCAGTAATCAAATGGTTCAACAACATCCAAGACAAACAACAGCACAACTTTATCTCCTTTGATATCGAAGAATTTTACCCTTCCATCACGCAAGACCTACTGACTCAAGCACTAGACTTCGCCTCAGACTACGACTCAATCACAGAAAACACAAAACAATTGCAAATGAGCCGTCGGCCCCCGGACAGAGCGACTCCAAAACCAACAAAGGCTGTAACTGTCGAAAGAAACCTGATTTCCCTCTCAACGGGGGGTGCTTACAAACATCAGTTGTCTACCAATCTAAGGTAACACGCAAGGACATTAACACATCCGACACATATGTAGGATTAACCGAGGGAGAATTCAAAACCAGATGGAACAATCACAAGGCTTCTTTCAGGAACCAAAACCTGCGGAATACCACAGAACTCAGCAAACACATTTGGGACCTCAAAGACAATAATGTTGAATATTCAATAACATGGCAAATTCTTGCATCCAGCACACCTTACAATAGTGGTAATAAAAGATGCAACCTATGCTTGAAAGAGAAACTGTTTATTATTTACGGTCCAGACCTGTCATCCCTCAACAAGCGCAGCGAAATTGTAACAGCATGCCGCCACAGACGGAAACACCTCCTAGGTAACACATGAGCCAATCACCACGCCCCTACGCCAGCCTGTACCCACCCACTCTGTGCCCTATATAAACCATGGTATGCGAATGCTCCCATTAAAATCTCCTGATGATTGAGGGAAACCCCCCCTCATGAAACAGGCCTGTAGAGATGAAATAGTCTTGTGATTTTTTTCCCACACATACATATATTGCGCTCTACTACGGTATCGAGCACTATTTTTTGGATAACCTTATTAAGACATATATATATATATATATATATATATATATATATATATATATATATATATATATATATATATATATATATATATATATATATATATATATATATATATATATATACGGACGTACGTACGTATGTGTGTGTGTATATATATATATACAGTATATATACATACGTACGTATGTATGTATGTATATATATATTTATATATGTATATATATATATATATATATATATATATATATATATATATATATATATATATATGTATATGTATATATATGTTTATATGTGTATATATGTATGTGTATATATATATATATATATATATGCATATATATACACACATATATATGTGTATATATATATGTGTATATATATATATGTGTGTATATATATATATATATATATATATATATATATATATATATATATATATATATATACTGTGTATATATATCACTAGCTTATGTACGGTATTTTTCTGAAACCCTTATTTTGTTAACTTAGCCAGGATAGAGCAGCACTTTTATTGTGAAAACTGGAACTGTGCGGTCAGTCTTCACACCTTTGGCGGCAGGTGTGTGGGGAAAGAGAGTCTGTATTCAAATAAAGTGTTACTCGCGTTCCTGCCTGTCGTTTTTTTCTTTATACTGAGTTCGCAGCAGCCAGCGATCATCTCACGAGACATTCGGTTGTCATGTATGTCAATCAAGTGACATATGTGACGTCAAAGAGAAGATCGATCCCTCTGAGATCTATTGGTAGCTTACGATTGAAGTCATGGGTTCACCTGTTCCACACCTACCTAAACAAGTGTTGTGGGTCAAGCAGGATTCTCGGTGCACATCACGTCGCTCATCTCAATGTAAGAATAATCTTTAACCATCAATAAGGAAAGCTCCTGTGTTTGCATCCAGGTACCTGTTTGCCCTCCAAATCAAACAGGATCTTTCCAGCGGACGTCTGACCTGCAACGACACCAGTGCCGCCCTGATGGTCTCCCACATTATGCAGTGTGAGTTTCTTCTTCAGCCTGGAGACTAAGAATACAGCAGACTGGACACTAGTGTGCATCAATTAATGTCACATAGCTCACCACTGTCGATTGATCGTCTCCTTCTTACTGTGGGTGCCATTCTCTATGGTCTGTCAGTAGCATGACTGAGTGGCAAACTGTCACGTTGTTTTCCTCAAACATTTCTCTGCTAAAGCTTGACACTTTCTCTACAAATGGCTCAAACCAAAAACGTCTGTATTTTCCTTTCCTTACAGTAGGATGTTATTTCCACTGCCTCAATTCTGTTTTTTCTCTTCCTTATCAGCTGAGATCGGGGACTTTGAGGAGAGTCAGTGCCGGTCACACCTCCTCAACAATAACTACATTCCTGATCAGATGCCCTTGATCGACAAAATCATGGAGTTCCACTCCATGAATATGTAAGCATGCTCCTCTATTTTTGTTTTTGAAGTGTTGTGATTTTTTACAAACACTTCCTTGTGGTCTACATAAGATATAAAGGTAGTTGTTTCGTAAAATGTTGCATAGATTATCATTTACAGATCGTTTTCATGCCGCTTTCTGACCATCGCTTCAGGATGGGCGTTGTGAGTAGGGATGATGCTCGAAACCGGTTTTCCCGGTTGTTCGATAAGAAAAGAACCAAGTCCTCGGACTCGAATCCCTTTTTGAGAACCGGTACCCGTTATCGAGACCACTATAGTAAAGAAAAAGAGTTGGTTCTTTATTCGAATCCCGTCCCGACAAGAAATGCCCCGTGCGACATCACAAGAAATGACGTCGGGACGCAAAACTGACGGCTCCGAACGAAAGCGTGCATGTAGGAGATGATTTATTTCTCATAAATCATACACATTACAACAGACAGGAACGAAACAAAAGGAAAGCGTGCCGATCGCACGAGAAGCTAAAGCAAAAACTTACTTAGCAAAGGAATACTAGAAGCTAAGGTAACTTTAGCACAGGAATCATGAGCTCGAAAACCAGAATGCCAACGTAACTGTCGCAAATGCAAACAATGAAGCCACGACGAGTGACCGGAAAACATACTTGCCAACCTTGAGACCGCCGATTTCGGGAGGTGGGGGGCGTGGTTGGGGGCGGGGCGTGGACAGGGGGCGTGGTTAAGAGGGGAGGAGGATATTTACAGCTAGAATTTTATATATATATATATATATACAAGAGATACTTTAATTTCAGTGTTCATTTTTTTTTACAGATATACACACACATAACACTCATCTACTCATTGTTGAGTTAAGGGTTGAATTGTCCATCCTTGTTCTATTCTCTGTCACTATTTTTCTAACCATGCTGAACACCCTCTCTGATGATGCATTGCTCTGTGGCACGCACAAAAGTGCTTTCATTAAATGCACTAGATGGCAGTATTGTCCCGTTTAAGAGTGTCACAACATTGCTGTTTACGGCAGACAAACTGCTTTACGGTAGACGAAAACGTGACTGCTGTTGTTGTGTGTTGTTGCCGCGCCGGGAGGACGTTAATGAAACTGCCTAACAATAAACCCACATAAGAAACCAAGAACTCGCCCTCCATCATTCTACAGTTATAACGTGATTGGGCAGGTACGCTGTTTATATTGTGGGAAAGCATGAGTCCGCCTGAATTTCGGGAGGTTTTCGGGAGAGGCGCTGAATTTCGGGAGTCTCCCGGAAAATTCGGGAGGGTTGGCAAGTATGCCGGAAAAGGCAGGCTTAAATAGAGTCTCTGATGAGCAACAGGTGCGCGTACAAGGCAGGTGAAAATCATAAGTAACCATGGTGACTAAAACAAGCCCCCAAAGTGCACAAAACAACTAAGGAAGTCCAAAACTAACAGAACATAACTAAACAAAACATGACCCAACCACAGCATAATACATCAGTTTCATATCATTTCACTTTACAGGAGTAGGAAGAAGTAAAGCTTATTTAATCCTACCCCTTTCCCACTTCATGCAAATATATACATCATTTACTGACCTTTTTATAATAAAATATCTGTGAATTAGTATATACAACAGTTTTGTAATATGTAATTAATTAATTCAGTCATTATTAACATACTGAGATGAAGAATATCTTATTTTCAATAAGGTTGAAAGTATTTCTCATAATTCTTCTTTGTACTTTGTAAGCACTATTCATTTGAACAACCTCTTAAACTGGATCATATCAGTACAATGTTTCACTTCTTTACTTAATCCATTCCATTATTTAATTCCACATCATTTTAGCTGTTTGCAATTTTACCAAATCATCGAACTTTTATATTTTTGACTTAATAAATAAAGTGTTTGTATGTTCTCTATATCCAACATTATGTATCAGTCTAATTGATCTTTTTTGTAACACGGTTAACGAATGTAGCGCACATTTGTAGTTATTTCCCCACATTTCTGCACAATAACTCTGATATGGTAATACTATAGTAGCGAAGTGATTTGTTAAACCAAATATTGTTTTTTTCCATATACAACAATATATCTAGACTCGAGAGGAGAATCGATAAGGAATCAGTTCGATAAGAGGATTCGATAATAGGCTCGAACTCGATAATTTATTTTCAAACATCATCCCTAGTTGTGAGTGTCTGTGTAAAAAGTACATGGAAGCAAAAACTGCAAAATGTTTTTTGCAAGCAAAAAAACTTCTTTTTTTGAATTGAATCACCGCATATTTAACATCATTAGTACATTAAACCATGATCTTCTTTAATAAGATCATATGGACAGCCATAAGTGTTTACATTTACTTATTTTTTGCCTGGTTTTGTATCATCCCGTGAGGTGTATATTACTTCTTTTTTTTTTTTTTGTTCGGTTTGTACTTCATGAAGTTTTGCACTTGTTGTGTTTTTGTGTTTGTTTTCATTATATTTGGATGTAATTGCTGGTTTATATGATATCCATTAAGTAAGACAACGTATTATGTTGAAGGGGGCAGGAAAATATAAGATTTTTCTTCATCCTGCTCCTTCTCAGGCATTGGTTGTCAAGCTTGGTAAAAAGGATAGGACTCAGATGCAGAGTAGGGAACTTAGACAGGCTTTTATTTTGACAGCTTCCTTTCACCTCCAAACTCAAGGAATTACAATATCTATATTAACCAAAAAACTAATCGGCGAAAAAGGTTAAAAAAAATAGGAACAACCGAAAATCACTGAACGGAGGAAAACACAAAAGCAAAGACGAACTATAATTGGCGCCGTATATCATACTTGCCAACCTTGAGACCTCCGATTTCGGGAGGTGGGGGTGGGGGGAGGGGTGGGGGGCGTGGTTTTGGGGGTTAGGGTTAGGGGCTTGGTTTAGAGGGGAGGAGTATATTTACAGCTAGAATTCACCAAGTCAAGTATTTCATATATATATATATATATATATATATATAAGAGAAATACTTGAATTTCAGTGTTCATTTATTTCCACATATACACACACATAACACTCATCTACTCATTGTTGAGTTAAGGGTTGAATTGTCCATCCTTGTTCTATTCTCTGTCATTATTTTTCTAACCATGCTGAACACCCTCTCTGATGATGCATTCTGCTTTGTCTCCTTGTTGTGTGCGCAGTTGTGCACTGCACTCTCTAAAAGCCGTAGATGTTTTTGTCACATATGCATGTACAGTAGATGGCAGTATTGTCCTGTTTAAGAGTGTCACAACATTGCTGTTTACGGCAGACGAATCAATCAATCAATCATCAATCAATCTTTATTTATATAGCCCTAAATCACAAGTGTTTCAAAGGGCTGCACAAGCCACAACGACATCCTCGGTACAAAGCCCACATACGGGCAAGGAAAAACTCACCCCAGTGGGACGTCGATGTGAATGACTATGAGAAACCTTGGAGAGGACCGCATATGTGGGTAACCCCCCACCCCTCTAGGGGAGACCGAAAGCAATGGATGTCGAGTGGGTCTGACATAATATTGTGAGAGTCCAGTCCATAGTGGATCCAACATAATAGTAAGAGTCCAGTCCATAGTGGGGCCAGCAGGACACCATCCCGAGCGGAGACGGGTCAGCAGCGCAGAGATGTTCCCAGCCGATGCACAGGCGAGCGGTCCACCCCGGGTCCCGACTCTGGACAGCCAGCACTTCATCCATGGCCACCGGACCTGTGCCCCCCCCCCCCCCCCCCCTCAAGGAAAAGGGGAGCAGAGGAGAAAAGAAAAGAAACGGCAGATCAACTGGTCTAACAGGGGGGCTATTTAAAGGCTAGAGTATACAAATGAGTTTTAAGATGGGACTTGCTTTACGGTAGACGAAAACGTGACTGCTGTTGTTGTGTGTTGATACCGCGCTGGGAGGACGTTAATGAAACTGCCTAACAATAAACCCACATAAGAAACCAAGAACTCGCCCTCGATCATTCTACAGTTATAATGTGATTGGGCAGGCACAATGTTTATATTGTGGGAAAGCGAACGTGAAAACAGGCTGTCGACACGTCACTCAGGTCCGCCTGAATTTCGGGAGATTTTCGGGAGAAAATTTGTCCCGGTAGGTTTTCGGGAGAGGCGCTGAATTTTGGGAGTCTCCCGGAAAATCCGGGAGGGTTGGCAAGTATGCCGTATATGCTATAAAATGTATTAACAAAAAACGCTCCAACAGAGACAGAAGAAACGACAGCTATGAAAAATTCTACACTATCTAATCTAATAAGGTTTAACAAAAATTGTCACTCAAAAATTTGAGGAAAGAATGAAAAATAACTGAAAACTCACCACTTCGGCTGAATAAACTAAATAACAAAAAAATCACTCTGCTGAGGAGGAAGAAAGGAAAACTCAAAATAGCAACGAAGGGATTCAGGATCAAGGAACATAAGCACGAGACGAGGCAAGGCATGGACATGGGCATGGGTGCTAGAGAGCACGAATAAACGAGACAATTTGGCACAGAACAAAGGGAGGAGTGGGCTTATAAGACACATGAGGGTAATAGGGAACAGGTGGAAACAATCAGGGAACAGGGATGACGTCAGACTGATTGATGACACAAAAGGAAGGGCAAGTGACCTGAAACGAGAGGAGAGTTACTTTTCAAACTAAAACATGCAAATCACAAGACAGAAAAAAACAAGACAAGACATCCCTCACCGCGGTGTGACATTGGTGTGTAAATGTATAATTGAATAATTGAGGTATAATTCTCTATCGATCAAAAATGCACATCAATGAAGGAGATAAATAAAAATGAATGAATGAATGAATGAATGAATTTATGTGGCTCCACTTCGACAGCGTTTTCTCCCCACCATCTTTGTTGTAGTTCAGCGCTTCCATAGGGAGTCTACTGACCGATTTAGTTCGAACTATAGGCTAATTTGTATGAGAAATGGCAACAACAAAGGATGCATGTCCTTGTACGAGCCAGTCTGCCCCACAACAAGAGGATCGCTTATTGACTGCAGTGTCAGACTACAGTGGTGGACTCGCGCAAAGCACTTTGGGTAAATCTCTTCTATATATGGATAATCCGATGGAAAAAAACGTCATTGACATGCAGGCATGTAAAATTTCCTTGAAAATGCAGAAATCTGGATTTAAAATTTTTTATTTTTGCGACAAAATATCACTCCCGGGTTTTTTAAAATGAAATATCAGTAAAAATCTGAACAAAATTTGTTGAACGCTCCCCTCAGCTGCAGATGATCAAACGTTTTATGAGTTTTTTGCAAGCATGTTAAAGAATTTGACATTACATTTTCAATGTGGGTAAATTATCTACTAAAAAAACCTAAAAATTCTGTTGTACATTACATGGACATGTAGGTTTTAAAAAAGACAAAATAAATCTTATGGTAAAATATTGTGTAGAAATGTTTGTCTTTTTTTTCCCTCAATTTTCCTCTTTTTTCCCCTCAAAGAGTGTTTACATCCCTGAGTATGAAAGAAGGCAAGATGTCGTTTTATAAATATCTCTAGCATGCCTCCTTGGTTTGATTTCAAATTTTCGGGATGTATGGGGATCCCAAATACACAACAGCAGGTACCAATAGGTAAGAAAAGTTGGTTTTGCATAATAGAGCCCCTTTAATGTTATGGAAGCCATAACTAAATCCAAATACTGTATTTGTCGACTCTAAGGCGCACTTAAAATCCTTTTATTTTCTCACAAATCGACAGTGCGCCTTATAACCCGGTGCGCCTAATGTACGGCATAATTCTGGTTGTGCTTACCGACCTCGAAGCTATTTTATTTGTTACATGGTGTAATGATAAGTGTGACCAGTAGATGGCAGTCATACATAAGAGATATGTGTAAACTGCAAGACGACGCCAGTAAACAACACCAAAACTTTAAAATGTTCCATTGAGAATATAGAATATTACACACGGCGCTCAAAAATCTGTCAAAATGTTTTTAGTACGACTTCGGTAAGCTATGAAGCCGCACCGCTTGATGGATTGTCGGCGCATTAAACATACGAGTATTATTATAATGCGTGTATAAGGACCGCAAAATGGCAACTATTAGCTGACATTACCTGCCGTTTTGTTTCGCAATATTATGCAACACCAAGTTTTCTTACCTTCTGGTACCTGCTGATGTGTATTTGGGATCTGCATAAGTCCTGAAAATGTGCGTTGTAGTCCGTGCCGACACCGCAGTCATAAGCTTCTTCTTTTTCTCTACCTTCTTATGTGGCATTCATTTTCCATTGTTGCCATTTCTAGTATGAAGTAGTGTAAAGTTCTTACTTATATCTGTCAGTAAACTCGCCATGAAAGGGCTAAAACATACCGGTGTAGTGAGTTTACATTATTCACCCAAGGAACTTTAGTTATTCGATGGTTCCGGTCAGTCGTTTTTTCACGGGACACATTTCCGGCGTTGATGTTGCATTATTGAGCCACAGATGAGAAGATGCTGCTCCGTTGTTTATTGAAGTAAAGTCTGAATGTCATTAAAACGGTTAGCGCCATCTTTTGACACTTCTTCCACTCCCGTCCTTGCACGCTACACCGCTTACAACAAAGATGATGGGGAGAAGACTCTGCGTAAGGTGAGCCACGTAAATAAGACCGCCCACAAAACGGCGCATCCTGAAGAGACTGTCAGAAAGCGACTTGAAAATGGTCTGTAAAACATCATCTATGCAACATTTTGACCCATACTTGCCAACCCTCCCCGATTTTCCGGGAGACTCCCGAAATTCAGCGCCTCTCCCGAAAACCTCCTGGGACAAATTTTCTCCCGAAAATCTCCCGAAATCCAGGCGGACCTGAGTGACGTGTCGACAGCCTGTTTTCACGTCCGCTTTCCCACAATATAAACACCGTGCCTGCCCAATCACGTTAAAAGTGTAGAATGATCGAGGGCGAGTTCTTGGTTTCTTATGTGGGTTTATTGTTAGGCAGTTTCATTAACGTCCTCCCAGCGCGGCAATAACACACAACAAAAGCAGTCACGTTTTCGTCTACCATAAAGCAGTTAATCTGCCGTAAACAGCAATGTTATATATATATATATATATATATATATATATATATATATATATATATATATATGAAATACTTGACTCCTCCCCTCTTAACCACACCCCCAACCACGCCCCCCCCGACCACGCCCTCTCCCCCACCTCCCGAAATCGGAGGTCTCAAGGTTGGCAAGTATGTTTTGACCAAAGAACCACCATTACATGTTATGTAGACCACAAGATATTGTTTAACATTTAGAAAAAAATCATAATATGACCCCTTTACTGCGTCTTATAATCTGTTGCGCCTTTTGTATGAAAATAGACCTGACTAGACCCGCTCATCGAAAGTGCGCCTTTTATTCCGGTGCGCCCTATGGTCTGAAAAATACGGTACTAGCCTTTAGCCATTTGATATATTCTTAGCTGAGGTGTACAAGTGCCATGTTCACTTCTTGGATGTATATTAAGTCTTTGTGAAAGGGTTTTATAGCTCCAGACCACACATAGATTTAGGTTTTTCTGAAAGGCTGTGTTATTGTACCAAATAAGTCACAGCTGTTGTCTGTTCAATTATACATTTTCGGGCCTGACTTTGTGTGTGAGTGTGTGAAGTACTTTTTTTTCCAACTCAAGTTTAAATGCAAGCCAAAAGTGACTCCTTAAACTGATGGAGTCGCAGCGGGTGAATGGCTTCTCCTCTATTGTACTACTTTCTTTTACCTGCTTACCCCCGAGGCCTTTCTAGTTGATAACTCAAAGCTGCGGTTCTTGTGGCAGCGCTGCCACGTTGAGATAAGTCCCTCATTAATCACCGAATGCAGGCAGCAGAAAGGCTGGTTTGCTGATAAGAACTGAGAAAAGTTGCTTAATGCTTGTTTCCCGACTGCTGTCCAACAGTAGATAAACGCGAGGGACCCGCATCCGTTCAGATGTGATTAATACACTTATCAGTGGCGGATACTGTGCTGAGATTCAATTAATTGGTTCAACATTATTTACAAGCACTTTAACATTGCTGACGCAAGAACTGAAACAACACTATTACTAACACATTGGCTGGTAGAGGATTGAGGTCACCACAGCAACAACATACAGTATGTTATGCTGCTTCTTGCAATCAATTACATGATTAGCTGATAAAAATGTAAATAAAAACAGACAGTTACAGTTTCCATGCTTGACACTTTAAAGGGGAACTGCACTATTATAAAATGTTTGCCTATCATTCACAATCATTGTGAAAGATACGACGGTGGATGTTATTTTTTTGCATTCTAAATATTAAATAAATGCGATCAAAAGTTCGCTTACAATGGAGCCTTTGGTAGCAGCGTAATATAAAGGCCTTAAACATTCAAACATCTCCATTGAGATTTTATATGATTAAGTATATATGTAATGTAGTAACGGGCACATTTATAATAACATTTCATATTTACGCATTCATTTCAAAAATGCATCACAACGTTAGTTTTTTTTCCCTTCTTCATAACAGATTATTACTCACTGCAGACTTCATGAGAGCCAACAAACATAATAAAACATCACTTACTGTGCAAGGTCTTCTGTCATTAAGATGCCAACTGCTAGGATGTTCATATATTCCCATTTAAAGTTAATGTTAAAGTACCAATGATTGTCACACACACACTAGGTGTGGTGAAATTTGTCCCCTGCATTTGACCCATCCCCTTGATCACCCCCTGGGAGGTGAGGGGAGCAGTGGGCAGCAGCGGTGCCGCGCCCGGGAGTCATTTTTGGTGATTTAACCCCCAATTCCAACCCTTGATGCTGAGTGCCAAGCAGGGAGGTAATGGGTCCCATTTTTTATAGTCTTTGGTATGACTCGGCCGGGGTTTGAACTCACAACCTACCGATCTCAGGGCGGACACTCTAACGACTAGGCCACTGAGTAGGTGAAGAATGACTCTTAATCCTCACAATGAAACGGCATTGGCGGGGGGGGACAAGTGTCTTTTTGTGTCGTTCTCACCAGTTTCGGGTTCTAAATGGCTGTCAAAGTGTACCAACTTGTTGGAATACCTACTCAGACTTCTTCAGTGCATGTGAGATGCATTATTTCTGATCTATGATTTCTGATCTGGCCCTGTGATGAGGTGGCGACTTGTCCAGGGTGTACACCGCCTTCCGCCCAAATGCAGCTGAGATAGGCTCCAGCGACCCCAAAAAGGGACAAGCGTTAGAAAATGGATGGATGGATTTCTGATCTATTTTTTTATGAACACCGAAGTGATCATGGCTATAAATAGTTTATCTGCATTAGCGCTTATAATAACAATATTACTAATAATTGGTTAATATTCAAATCACAAAATTATAATGAAGTATTGTTTGTGCTTTTTGAATGATTTTTATTGGATTTTATGGGCATAATGGAGCAGCTCCCATTGGCTGCACTGTAAGCGCACTTTTATTTACTTTTATGCACACATTGGAATGCATAAACAAAAATATCCAACCGTCTTCATGTTTTTCATAATGATTGTGAACGATAGTCAAAATTCCAAAAAAAGTGTAGTTCCGCTTTACACATCTTCTCGCACCCCTTTAGACATTTGCATTAAAGTCTGGTGTTTGCCTAGATCAGTGGTTCTTAACCTTGTTGGAGGTACCGAATACCGAATATTATAATATATATATTTTTTTAAATTCAAGACAAAGTTATGTTTTTTTTTACTGGTGCACAAAATGAACCGTGCATGAACATGACCTTGTTCCAAGAACAAAACCAACACAGTGCATGAACTCACAACACATTACTGTCAGGTTCAAACACCGAACTATCTATTACACAAGACAAGAAGAAGGAATCAAGCAGAGACAGTTGAATTGTATTCATGAGGAGAGACGTATTGGGCTGTACACTCAGTTACACTTTGACCCTACGCTCTAAGGTACAGTCCCACGGGCTCCTCTATTAATTCGGGAGGTCCCTAGTTAACATCACTGAGGCTGCTTCTGAAGGGAAGGGTAATGCAAGCAGCCCCAGTAGACACAATAGGTGATTATTCAGAATGGAAATGTGCTGACACTTGTGATCTCGCCCTGTCTCTGTTTTTGTCTGCGTTGAGGTACTCCATGTCCGTCCTTCACTGTCAGCAGGCAGGGTCTGGAAACAAACTGCTGATACGAGACAACTCCCAAAGCAAGATTACAATTGTGCCTTTGTACAGATAGAAAAGTACAACTTCAGCACAATTGATAATAACTATAGCAACGGCCTTTAAGCATAAGAGTTGTGTGATAACTTGTACATAATTATTCTAACATTTACACACCTGCAAATCACATGGAAAATTAAAGGGAACATTGTTTGGGGGTATCCATAATACGCCCATAGGGAGAAGTTTTTATTTACACGATGAGTCGGGTGTGTCTTGACCTTCGCCGAACCCCTGGGACCGACTCACCGAACCCCTAAGGTTCAATCAAACCTAGGTTAAGAACCACTGGCCTAGATACACTGAACTAAAATATAAACGCAACACTTTTGTTTTTACTCCCATGTTTCATGAGTTGAACTCAAAGATCTAAAACTTTTACAATATACACAAAAGACCTATTCCTCTCAAATATTGTTCACAAATCTGTCCAAATCTGTCTAAATCTGTGTTAGTGAGCATTTCTTTTTTGCCAATATAATGCAGCCCACCTCACAGGTGTGGCATATCAAGATGCCGATTAAACAGCATGGTTATTGCACAGGTGTGCCTTAGGATGCCCACAATAAATAGCCACTCTGAAATGTGCAGTTTTATCACACAGCACAAAGCCACAGATGTCACAAGTTTTGAGGGAGCATGCAGTTGGCATGCTGACTGCAGGAATGCCAACCAGAGCTGTTGCCCGTGAATTGAATGTTCCTTTCTCTACCATAAGCCGTCGCCAGAGGCGTTTCAGAGAATTTGGCAGTACATCCACACCAGCACAGGACCTCAACAGCCAGCAGGTGCACCTCCATGGTCGTCTGAGACCAGCCACCCGGACAGCTGCTGCAACAATTGGTTTGCATAACCAAATAATTTCTGCACAAACTGTGAGAAACCGTCCCAGGGAAACTCATCTGCATGCTCGTCGTTCTCATCGGGGTCTCAACCTTACTGCGGTTTGTCGTCGTAAGCAAATTAAGTGGGCAAATGCTCATATTCTATGGTTTTCTTCACGGATTAATCCTGGTTTTCATTGTTCAGGGCAGTTGGCAAACAGCGTGTGTGGGAGAGCGGTTTGCTGAGTTCAAGATTGTGAATGGAGTGGGATGGGATTATGGTATGGGCAGGCGTATGTTACGGACAATGAAGGCAAGTGCATTTTATTGATGGCATTTTGAATGCACAGAGATACCGTGACAAGATCCTGAGGCCCATTGTTGTGCCGTTCACCCATGGATTATCTTGGCAAAGAAGAAGTGCTCACTAACACAGCTTTAGACAGATTTGGGAACAATAATTGAGAGTAATAGGTCTTTTGTGAATATCCATTGTAAAAGTTTTAGATCTTTGAGTTCAACTCAGGAAAAATGGGAGCAAAAACTAAAGTTGTTCAGTGTATTACCTACAAGGTCAATACATACCGGTAGATTAAAGGATTAGGACACATGGCAACATCCGTGCCCTATCTGAACAGTTCTGCCTTGTAATGTATAAAGGACAAGGTTCGAAGCGCAGAAAAAGTGTAGCGTCTTATAAACCAGAAATACTTAAAGGCCTACTGAAATGCTATTTTCTTATTTAAACGGGGATAGCAGGTCCATTCTATGTGTCATACTTGATCATTTCGCGATATTGCCGTATTTTTGCTGAAAGGATTTAATAGAGAACATCGACGATAAAGTTCGCAACTTTTGGTCGCTGATAAAAAAAAAGCCTTACCTGTACCGGAAGTAGCAGACGATATGCGCGTGACGTCACAAGTTGTGGAGCTCCTCACATCCGCACATTGTTTACAATCATGGCCACCAGCAGCGAGAGCCATTCGGACCAAGAAAGCGACGATTTCCCCATTAATTTGAGCGAGGATGAAAGATTTGTGGATGAGGAAAGTGAGAGTGAAGGACTAGAGGGCAGTGGGAGCGATTCAGATAGGGAAGATGCTGTGAGAGGCGGGTGGGACCTGATATTCAGCTGGGAATGACTAAAACAGTAAATAAACACAAGACATATATATACTCTATTAGCCACAACACAACCAGGCTTATATTTAATATGCCACAAATTAATCTCGCATAACAAACACCTCCCCCCTCCCGTCCATATAACCCGCCAATACAACTCAAACACCTGCACAACACACTCAATCCCCCAGCCCAAAGTACCGTTCACCTCCCCAAAGTTCATACAGCACATATATTTCCCCAAAGTCCCCAAAGTTACGTACGTGACATGCACATAGCGGCACGCACGTACGGGCAAGCGATCAAATGTTTGGAAGCCGCAGCTGCATGCGTACTCACGGTACCGCATCTGCGTATCCAACTCAAAGTCCTCCTGGTAAGAGTTTCTGTTGTCCCAGTTCTCCACAGGCCAATGGTAAAGCTTGACTGTCATCTTTCGGGAATGTAAACAATGAAACACCGGCTGTGTTTGTGTTGCTGCAGCCGCCCGCAATACACCGCTTCCCACCTACAGCTTTCTTCTTTGCTGTCTCCATTGTTCATTGAACAAATTGCAAAAGATTCACCAACACAGATGTCCAGAATACTGTGGAATTTAGCGATGAAAACAGATGACTTAATAGCTGGCCACCATGCTGTCCCAAAATGTCCTCTACAATCCGTGACGTCACGCGCAGACGTCATCATACCAAGACGTTTTCAGCAGGATATTTTGCGCGAAATTTAAAATTGCAGTTTAGTAAGCTAAATGTGTTGCAATGTTAAGATTTCATCATTGATATGTAAACTATCAGACTGCGTGGTCGGTAGTAGTGGGTTTCAGTAGGCCTTTAATTTGTAACCGACTACACATTGTTTTGATCAGGTGTGTAGAAGGTCCACCTTTGGAGACGTTTTTGGTTATTTTAATTTAAGTCTATAAATGACGCCTCTCAAAACAAGGTCAAGTCTTGCACGTTTGCTTTGATAACAAATTGGACTTTCAGTCCTTCAATGTGGTCTTGTTCCTGTGACAGCCCTTTTCTTTATCCCTATTGGCATTTTGTCTTGTTAGAGGTCAAACGCCTGCAGAATCCGACTTTCAGTTGTTAGAGGTGGCACGCCGACTGGAGATGTATGGGATTCGTCTCCACCCAGCCAAAGACCGCGAAGGTTCCCGTCTGAGCCTCGCTGTGGCTCACACAGGCGTCCTGGTCTTTCAGGTAAGTGGCAATACATTTTTATCACTTTTGTTCCTCGGCTAACATTTTGGAAAAAACTCACGTCTGACCTTAGGGGCCTATGATGATTTTTAATCTAATTTTAAAACCCTCACTGATGATCCAATGTCCATGTACTGGATATAATTAGGGGTAAGTTTTGTGTAAATGTTCTCTACGGTCATTTTTAACCGCCGTTTTTTGAGTCTGTCTGCAAGATGTTCAATTATGGAGGAATTCCCAGATTGCAAATGAAAACACACGCCACCCTCTCCAAAAGTGCTATAAATAATCATTTTAAAATGTACACAGTTTAAATATAAATCTTGAAATCTTTGCCGCTATTTATTTTTTTCAGACATGGTCATAACATAAACATTATATAGATTCACTCGGTCACAACATAAGGTACACCTGCACACTTGCCATTCGATGCTGTCACTGCGTGTCGCACATACACTATATTGCCAAAAGTACTTGGCCACCCATCCAAATGATGAGAATCAGGTGTCCTAATCACTTGGTGTATAAAAACAAGCACTTAGGCATGGAGACTGTTTCTACAAACATTTGTGAAAGAATGGGCCGCTCGCAGTGATTTCCAGCGTGGAACTGTCATAGGATGCCACCTGTGCAACAAATCCAGTCGTGAAATTTCCTCGCTACTAAATATTCCAAAGTCAACTGTCGGCTTTATTCTAAAAAAAATGGAAGAATTTGGGAACAACAGCAACTCAGCCACCAAGTGGTAGGCCACGTAAACTGACAAGAGAGGTCAGCGGATGCTGAAGCGCATAGTGCAAAGTTTTTCTGCACAGTCAGTTGCTACATAGCTCCTAACTTCATGTCACCTTCTAATTAGCCCACGTACAGTATGTAGGGAGCTTCATGGAATGGGTTTCCATGGCCGAGCAGCTGCATCTAAGGCATACATCACCAAGTCCAATGCAAAGCGTGGGATGCAGTGTTGTAAAGCACGTCGCCACTGGACTCTAAAGCAGTGGCAACGCCTTCTCTGGAGTGATGAATCACGCTTTTCCATCTGGCAATCTGATGGACTAGCCTGGGTTTGGAGGTTGCCAGGAGAACTGTACATTTTGGCCTGCATTGTGCCGAGTGTGAAATTTGGTGGAGGAGGAATTATGGTGTGAGGTGGTTTTTCAGGAGTTGGGCTTAGCCCCTTTGTTCCAGTGAAAGGAACTTTGAATGCTCTAGGATACCAAAGCATTTTTGACAATTCCATGCTCTCAACCTTGTGGGAACAGTTTGGAGCGGGCACCTTCCTATTCCAACATGATTGTGCACAAAGCAAGGTCCATAAAGACATGGATGACAGAGTCTGGTGTGGATGAACTTGACTGGCCTGCACAGAGTCCTGACCTGAACCTGATAGAACACCTTTGGGATGAATTAGAAGGGAGACTGAGAGCCAGGCCTTCCCCAATCAGTGTGTGACCTCACCAATGCGCTGTTTGGAAGAACGGTGGAAAATTCCTATAAACACACTCCGCAACCTTGTGGACAGCCTTCCCAGAAGAGTAGGAGCTGTATTAGCTGCAAAAGGTGGACCAATGTCATATTGACCCTATGGGTTAGGAATGGGATGGCACCTCAAGTTCATATGTGAGTCAAGGCAGGTGGCCAAATACTTTTAGCAATATAGTGTAGGTGTCATTATCTTTTTTTTGTTTCCTCACTGCAGCAGAGGGAGAAGAGCTCCTCCCTGTGGCTGAGAGCTTTACGTAATGTCTAAATCAAAGGCCTTTAACAGGGGTCTGTGACCCCCAGGATATATGTAAATATTGTTTATATCTCCATGCATTTTTGCCTTTAAATACACAACAAAATTGATCCAAAACATTCCAGTGTAGCATAGAAATGGCGGTGACGAGGTCACCCTACTCACTGTACCTTGGTTTAAAATAAAAACATGAATAAATAATTATATTTCTATATTATTGTTAGTATTTAAGATGTTAAGCGTTTTACTGTAAAGTTTGAATATCTTAGTATCACACATTAACTGTTACTACATTACATTTACATGTACATTACATTACTGTTAAGACCAGTTCAATCTAAACTAGCGATGTCCGATAATGGCTTTTTGCCGATTTCCGATATTCCGATATTGTCCAACTTTTTAATTACCGATACCGATATCAATAGATATATACAGTCGTGGAATTAACACATTATTATGCCTAATTTGGACAACCAGGTATGATGAAGATAAGGTACTTTTTTTTAAAATTTATAAAATAAGATAAATAAATTAAAAACATTTTCTTGAATAAAAAAAGAAAGTAAAACAATATAAAAACAGTTACATAGAAATTAGTAATTAATGAAAATTTGTCAAATTAACTGTTAAAGGTTAGTACTATTAGTGGACCAGCAGCACGCACAATCATGTGTGCTTACGGACTGTATCCCTTGCAGACTGTATTGATATATATTGATATATAATGTAGGAACCAGAATATTAATTACAGAAAGAAACAACCCTTTTGAGTGAATGAGTGTAATTGGGGTAAGTAGGTTTTTTGGGTTGGTGCACTAATTGTAAGTGTATCTTGTGTTTTTTATGTTGATTTAATTAAAAAAAAAAAGAAAAAAAGATACCGATAAAAAAAAATAAACGATACCGATAATTTCCGATATTACATTTTAACGCATTTATCGGCCGATAATATCGGCTATTACAGCTTCTACTCTTGTGGGAAGGCTGTCCACAAGGTTGCGGAGTGTGTTTATAGGAATTTTCCACTGTTCTTCCAAACAGGGGGGGTCTGTGCTGCGTCTCTCCCTCATTTTAGGAGTCCTTGGCCTGGAAGACTTTGAAGACCTCTGGTCTAAATAAGTATAAACCCCTCGCTATGATGTCACAATGCTAAGCCAGGTTGCAAAACCCTGCGAACAGAGGCATCCAAAACTGCGCGCAATCTCACGCCAAAATGCTTAAAACTAGAGATGTCCGATAATGGCTTTTTTGCTGATATTCCGATATTGTCCAACTCTTAATTACCGATTCCGATATCAACCGACACCGATATACACAGTCATGGAATTAACACATTATTATGCCTAATGTTGTTGTGATGCCCCGCTGGATGCATTAAACAATGTAACAAGGTTTTCCAAAATAAATTAACTCAAGTTATGAAAAAAATACATAAAACATGGCACTGCCATATTTATTATTGAAGTCACAAAGTGCATTATTTTTTTTTAACAAGCCTCAAAACAGCAGCTTGGAATTTTGGACATTCACTTCAACCTCCTCATGCTCTCTCAGGGAGAGCATGAGGAGGTTGAAGTGGGTCGGGTTGAGGTGGAGGGGAGGGGGGTACCGGGGGGTGTATATTGTAGCGTCCCGGAAGAGTTCGTGCTGCAAGGGGTTCTGGGTATTTGTTCTGTTGTGTTTGTGTTGTGTTACGGTGCGGATGTTCTCCCGAAATGTGTTTGTCATTCTTGTTTGGTGTGGGTTCACAGCGTGGCGCATATTTGTAACAGTGTTAAAGTTGTTTATACGGCCACTCTCAGTGTGACCTGTATGGCTGTTGACCAATTTTGCCTTGCATTCACTTGTGTGTGGGAAAAGCCGTAGATATTATGTGATTGGGCCGGCACGCAAAGGCAGTGCCTTTAAAGGTTTATTGGCGCTCTGTACTTCTCCCTACGTCCGTCTACCACTCCGTACAGCGGAGTTTTAAAAAGTCATAAATTGTACTTTTTGAAACCGATACCGATCATTTCCGATATTACATTTTTAAAGCATTTATCGGATTGCCGATATTATCGGACATCTCTACTTAAAACCTTATGATTTGATGCTTCGGTATTGTTGTTTATCCTACATTTATAAGTCAGAAAAGATCCAATTCATCACAGGTCCCCTTTGTTTGTTTCCAATCTCCACAGGGACACACGAAGATAAACTCCTTCAACTGGTCTAAAGTGCGTAAACTGAGCTTTAAGAGGAAACGTTTCCTAATAAAGCTGAGGCCTGATGTAAATGTAAGTTTCCGGTACTGAAATGAAATGTGTATGAAAGACTCAATCACGTGAAGTGTTTTCCCTGTCTTGTCCAGAGTTCTTATCAAGACACCCTGGAGTTCTTGATGACCAGCAGGGACTGCTGTAAAGTCTTCTGGAAGATTTGTGTTGAATACCACGCCTTTTTCCGCCTCTTTGAGGAACCCAAAGCCAAGCCCAAGCCTGTGTTATTCACACGCGGCTCCTCTTTCAGATTCAGGTAAAGAATGCTCACATCACCTGGATGCTGTTTCTCAGTACATTGCAACGAGACCGCAAAGCGTGCCCAATCACAGTGCTTCTATTTCGTCTGGACAGCGGTCGCACGCAGAAGCAAGTCATCGATTTTGTGAGGGAGTCGGAGTTTAAAAAACTCCCATTTGAAAGGTAAAAAGAAAGAAAAAATCAGTCACGTTTGACATATTCGATATGGGCGAGCGTGCGGTTCTGGACTAACCTGTCACATCCTGTCTGCACAGGAAACACAGTCGAGTGCAGCAGAACAGCCGCCTGTCACCTTTGCCTTCGCCGCGCTCCCACGAAGTGCCAACAGAAGTGAGTGCCTCAGTGTTCAAGATTCAAAGATTGTTTATTGTCATATGCACAGTTAAACAGACAGTTTGCCGTACAATGAAAATCGTACTTTGCTAGTCCAGTGTTTTTCAACCACTGTGCCGCGTTTTTCAACCTTTTTTGAGCCAAGGCACATTTTTTTTCATAAAAAAAATACGGAGGCACACCACCAGCAGAAAAGGTTAAAAAATGAAACTCCACCAGGTTGTCGTGCCTTATTTTGAGTTTGTTGTTGTTTCCTGTGCGTCGTGCTTTAGTTCCTGTCTTGCGCTGTTATTTTGGTGACCCTTCCTGTTTTGTTGGTGTTCTCCAGTAGCACCTGCACACCTTCCTTTGAGCGCTATTGCCCGCATCCGATTTGTTTTCGCAATCAAGACTATTGAAGTTGTGCCATACTTGCCAACCCTCCCGAATTTTCCGGGAGACTCACGAAATTCAGCGCCTACCCCGAAAACCTCCCGGTACAAATATTCTCCCGAAAATCTCCCTATTTTCAGCCGGAGCTGGAGGGGGCGTGGCCTCCAGCTCCGGCTGTGGCATGTGGACCTGAGTGAGGACAGCCTTTTTTTTATGACGGGGTGACAAGAACTAAATCATCCAGACAAGAGATAGATTGTGTTATTATGTTTGTCTTACCTAAAAATAAATATATTTATTAATTTAAAAAAAAAAACTAAATACATTTTTACTATATTTTGCTAAAAACATCAAAATTAATTGTATTTTTATTTGTATTTTTTCTGACTCCTTATTTCATCCAGCCATAGAATTATACATTAAAATAAACATATTGGAAATAATTAATTTTAAATTATCATAATAATTCATTTAAAATGACTATATTTAATTATTAAAATAATTGCTGGTTTATCAACAACTTGAGCATTTTATTCATTACATTTTAAAGCTCTCAGAAGCCAAGTTATGTTATATTCCTTAAGATTTATTTATGCAAGTTTGAAGTATCAATTATCTAAACACAGTTTTGTTTGCATATTTTCAGGATGTAGAGATATATATATATATATATATATATATATATATATATATATATATATATATATATATATATATATATATATATATATATATATATATATATATATGTGTGTGTATATATGTATGTGTATATATGTATGTATGTATATATATATATATATATATGTGTGTGTATATATGTATGTGTATATATGTATGTATGTATATATATATATGTATATATATGTATGTGTGTATGTATGTACATATATATGTATGCATGTATGTACATATATATATGTATGTATGTATGTATGTACATATATATGTATGTATGTATGTATGTATGTATGTATGTATGTATGTACATATATATATATATGTATGTATGTATGTATGTATGTACATATATGTATGTATGTATGTACATATATGTATGTATGTATGTATGTACGTATGTACATATATATATATGTATGTATGTATGTATGTACATATATATATATGTATGTATGTACATATATATATATATGTATGTATGTACATATATATATATGTATGTACATATATATATATGTATGTATGTACATATATATATATGTATGTATGTACATATATATATATATGTATGTATGTACATATATATATGTATGTATGTATGTACATATATATATATGTATGTATGTATGTACATATATATATATTTATGTATGTATGTATGTACATATATATATATATATATATATATGTATGTATGTACATATATGTATGTATGTATGTATGTACATATATATATGTATGTATGTATGTATGTACATATATATATATGTATGTATGTATGTATGTATGTATGTACATATTTTATGTATGTATGTATGTATATATGTATGTACATATATATACTGAGAACAGGAAGTGAACAAAAGATTTAGCAACTGTTATGTAAAAGAAAAGGGGTAGGATTGAATAAGCTCTGCTTCTTCCTACTCCTTTTCCAACATGTTGAAAAGAGAAACTGGAAATTGTGATGTATCATGTTGTATGCTTGCATGTTCCAAATAAACTCAACTCAACTAACTCAAACTGTTCAGCCTCTTTGGGAATCGTGGGCTTTTTTTCCCCTGACAAATTCCAAAAATTCCCAGATTTGCCGGAATTCCAGGTTTTCCGGGACATTTTTCCAATTTAAAATGAATTGGCCATTTTTCAAACTTCCACCATTTCCGCATTTTTCAACCTATTCAAACATTTCCACCTTCAACACATTTCACCATTCTGGAAATTGAAACTACCCTTTATCCAAGTTCAAAAAAAATTCCAGGATTTTCCAGAATTCCTGGTTTTCCAAAACCCTATTTCCACCCTGTTTTTGGCAACTACTACTTCCACATTTTCCAACACATTTCAACCGTTCTACCGTCAAAACATTCCTTTTAATCAGGACAAAAAACAAAGTTGTTTTTTGAACTGGAAAAATTCCCGGTTTTCCCGAAATTCCAAGAAATACCATTTCTCAATTCAATGCTACTATTTCAACATTTCTCGACCGATTTGAAAAATTCCAACACCAACCATTTCAACTCATTCCAACCATTCAAGTTTTTTACAATTTTCCTAAGAATTCCATATTTTCCCGAAATTCCGTAATACCCTTTACTACTTCAACATTTCTTGACCGATTTAAACAATTCCAACACCAACCAATTCAGCTCATTCAGGACATTAATGCTCCTCTTTTTTTTTTTTTTTTAAATCCCATTTTTCCCAAAATTCCCAAATTTCCAGGAATTTTCCCATTGGAAATTAATAGGACATTTTTCCAAGTTGCACAATTCCAACATTTTTCAACCTTTTTCAAACTAACACTTTCCCAAGTTCCAAACCAAGTTCCAGTTTTCCCGGAAATTCAAACTCTTCAACATTGAAGCCATTCCCACATTCAAACTATTCTTACATTCATACACACTCAGTGGCCTTGTGGTTAGAGTGTCCGCACTGAGATTGGTAGGTTGTGAGTTCAAACCCCGGCCGAGTCATACCAAAGACTATAAAAATGGGACCCATTATCTCCCTGCTTGGCACTCAGCATTAAGGGTTGGAATTGGGGGTTAAATCACCAAAAATGATTCCCGGGCGCGGCCACCGCTGCTGCCCACTGCTCCCCTCACCTCCCAGGGGGTGATCAAGGGTGATGGGTCAAATGCAGAGAATAATTTTGCCCCACCTAGTGTGTGTGTGACAATCAGTGGTACTTTTACTTTACTTTACATTCTATCAGCATTTCATCTTCAGCATTGGAGCATTCACACGCAATTCCTTCAGGATTTGCCTCTTTGAGTTACTGTATGTTTTACGCTTAGATCTTATGTTTTTACTCGGGCTGTCAAAGTTAACTCCAGTTGACTATAATTTTTTTTAATGCTGCAAAATTTTTTGACGTGTGATTAAAGTGCTCCCGTCCTGTCTGACCCTCGGTCCATTCCGTAGCGTGGGAAAATGTCTCTGCGTTCAGTTACTGTTAAGGCACAAGAGGGGGAAAAATAGTGAGCAGAAATGCTCAAGGAAAAGAGTACATTATGGACAGCCCAGGTCCAAAGCCATGGGAAGTCGTTCTCCTGACTAGACAAGACTATTTTTATCCATGAGTTTCCATCACTCCAGCAAATGTGTGCAGGCCCGCTTACATGTAGAGGGTCTGAGCTTTCTTTTCATGATTAGATTAGTTTAGTGCATTGATAATATGAAATGTAGATTGTTCATGTAACTAGTTTAGTATGATAGGATAAAAGCTCAGCAGAAAGGAAAGACAGTAGGCAGGAAGTCTAGAGTCACTTCTTTATCGGAGGCTTTCATGTCGTCAAAACATGTCAAGACACCTCTTCTAAAACCAAACACACACTTCTGGCTTCACAGTAACAGGACTATGCGTCACATCCTGTCTAACTTCACTGACTTACAAACCCCGTTTCCATATGTGTTGGGAAATTGTGTTAGATGTAAATATAAACGGAATACAATGATTTGCAAATCATTTTCAACCCATATTCAATTGAATGCACTACAAAGACAAGATATTTGATGTTCAAACTCATTAACTTTATTTATTTTTTGCAAATAATAATTAACTTAGAATTTCATGGCTGCAACACTTGCCAAAGTAGTTGGGAAAGGGCATGTTCACCACTGTGTGACATGGCCTTTCCTTTTAACAACACTCAGTAAACATTTGGGAACTGAGGAGACACATTTTTTAAGCTTCTCAGGTGGAATTCTTTCCCATTCTTGCTTGATGTACAGCTTAAGTTGTTCAACAGTCCGGGGGTCTCCGTTATGGTATTTTAGGCTTCATAATGCGCCACACATTTTCAATGGGAGACAGGTCTGGACTACAGGCAGGCCAGTCTAGTACCCGCACTCTTTTACTATGAAGCCACGTTGATGTAACACATGGCTTGGCATTGTCTTGCTGAAATAAGCAGAGTCGTCCATGGTAACGTTGCTTGGATGGCAACATATGTTGCTTCAAAACCTGTATGTACCTTTCAGCATTAATGGCGCCTTCACAGATGTGTAAGTTACCCATGTCTTGGGCACTAATACACCCCCATACCATCACAGATGCTGGCTTTTCAACTTTGCGCCTATAACAATCCGGATGGTTCTTTTCGTCTTTGGTCCGGAGGACACGACGTCCACAGTTTTCAAAAACAATTTGAAATGTGGACTCGTCAGACCACAGGACACTTTTTCACTTTGTATCAGTCCATCTTAGATGAGCTCAGGCCCAGCGAAGCCGACGGCGTTTCTGGGTGTTGTTGATAAACGGTTTTCGCCTTGCACAGGAGAGTTTTAACTTGAACTTACAGATGTAGCGACCAACTGTAGTTACTGACAGTGGGTTTCTGAAGTGTTCCTGAGCCCATGTGGTGATATCCTTTACACACTGATGTCGCTTGTTGATGCAGTACAGCCTGAGGGATCGAAGGTCACGGGCTTAGCTGCTTACGTGTAGAGATTTCTCCAGATTCTCTGAACCCTTTGATGATATTACGGGCCGTAGATGGTGAAATCCCTAAATTCCTTGCAATAGCTGTTTGAGAAAGGTTTTTCTTAAACTGTTCAACAATTTGCTCACGCATTTGTTGACAAAGTGGTGACCCTCGCCCCATCCTTGTTTGTGAATGACTGAGCATTTCATGGAATCTACTTTTATACCCAATCATGGCACCCACCTGTTCCCAATTTGCCTGTTCACCTGTGGGATGTTCCAAATAAGTGTTTGATGAGCATTCCTCAACTTTATCAGTATTTATTGCCACCTTTCCTAACTTCTTGGTCACGTGTTGCTGCCATCAAATTCTAAAGTTAATGATTATTTGCAAAAAAAATATATATGTTTATCAGTTTGAACATCAAATATGTTGTCTTTGTAGCATATTCAACTGAATATGGGTTGAAATGATTTGCAAATCATTGTATTCCGTTTGTTTTTACATCTAACACAATTTCCCAACTCATATGGAAACGGGGTTTGTAGTAGGAGAAACACAGGAATGTCTGGATGACTCACCTTCATATTTCCAGCGGTCTTTTTGACTTCACTTCCTCTCCGAACTCAGTTTGTAAAAGATCAATGAGTCCATACAAAGCTAAGAGCCGGAGATTCAAGAAATACACGGCACACTTACCCGTTTACAAAATTATCCAAGGAGGGGGACCTTAAACGGTGGTTTAGTGTGGCTGAAACGGGGCTTAGGCTAAATAATTATTCGTTTCAGGGGTTATCTGGCTTAGTGTAGACATAGCCTAAGATCGTCAACACACAGTGAATCAAAATAGCTTTTATCCTCCGTCTTGGAAGAGTACAACTCAAAATTTAAACCAGATCATGAGAAAGTTGTGGTGCATCGCAACCTTTTATTAACTCCACTGACTACTTCAATAATTGAATCAAATAACAAGCTTTTAGTATCAATAATTCAACTCTTGATATGTTTGAATTCTCTCCTTCAGAGTGGTGTTACTGGGGACAGACTAGACTCTGCTTCGCAGCACCATTGGAAGGAGTCCGTCCTGGTGAATTCCCAGGAAACCTCCGAAGCCCCAGCGAGCCCTCCTCACCAGAACAACAGATCGCCATCCACACAGGAGGACACGAGAGACTCGACATGGGTGGCCCACCCGGAACATCTGGCAACAGGTTCATCTTCTTGGGCTGTTAAAGACTGCAGCTATAAAGATAGTGATTACTCTGTAGGTTGGACTCCGACTTACATGGAGCGAGTTGTGTTTCAGCACGGGTCGGACACCGAGAGCTTGAACGGGCCTGTGCAGGTCCACCATGAGGAGGTCATGGCTAGTAGGCAGCACGTGAGCACTTCTAAACCATCACCAAGTCATGCGTTCGATGCTCCAACCAAACAGTCCTTGCACAGGTCACATAGTCGAGAAAAGCACAGGAGCAGTCCGGTCGCGGTCCAATATTACGTGAGCCCACAAAGTCCTGTGATGGACACCTTCCATTCTGCAGGCGCCCTCAGTCACGCTGAGCAGAACGGCTACGGCACCGTCCCGCCTCGCTTTGACGATTGTAGTTTGCAGCCTGCCCCAAGCCGCTCACATCGCGCTCGTAAGCACCGCAAATCCAAGCACCGCCATCACGCCGACCCGGACCAGGCAACAGCCTGGCCCGGGCAAGAATCCCAACCTGTCCTGTCTCACACTGAGCGGATGGCTGCTCTCCAGCGCCGCATGCTCGCTAACGGGCTCTCGGCTCCAGGCGCAAGCAAAAGTAGCCCGGGTCAGACCGGTGTAACACACGTGGGGGCAGTGCAGATGAACGACGGCTGTGGCTCAGAGTCCAGTGAGTCAGAGGTGGAGGTCAATAGGGGCGACGACGGCAGCCCGCTTATGTCTGGGAATCTGGCGGGGGCGACTTCGCCTTTACCGAGAAACAGGTTTTCCTTCGGTAGCCTCCAACTGGATGAGGAGGCGGATGAGGACGGATGCAACGTCTTCAGCGATGACGAGAGCACTCAAACGAGCTAGTATCTCCATAAGAGGGTTTACGAAGGTCATACGGTGGAACCTCAGAGGTTGAATGCCAACAAGTTGCACATCAATAATCTGGGAGGTTGAATCACGATCATGAGTAAGGTCATGCGAGACTTTAAGACAGTGGTTCTTAACCTGGGTTCGATCGAATCTTAGGGGTTCGGCGGAGGTCGAGACACACCCGACTCATCGTGTAAATAAAAACTTCTCCCTATCGGCGTATTACGGATACGGCAACAGCAGAAGTCAGACTGATTTGCAGGTGTGTGATTTGTTGTGAGTTTATGCACTGTGTTGGTTTTGTTCTTTGAACAAGGTGATGTTCATGCACGGTTCATTTTGTGCACCAGTAAGAAAAACATGGTAACACTTTAGTATGTGGAACATATTCACCATTAATTAACATGCAAATTAGTAACGTATTGGCTCTTAACTAGTCATTATTAAGTACTTATTAATGCTTACCCTAACCCTCTAACCCTAACCCTAACCAAATAACTCTAAATTAAGTCTTTATTACTTAGAATATGTTCCCCTACTGTCCAAAAAACTCTAAATTAAGTCTTTGTTACTTAGAACAGTGTTTTTCAACCACTGTGCCGCGGCCGTGAGATACAGTCTGGTGTGCTGTCGGAGATGATCTAATTTCATCTATTTGGGGTAAAAAATATTTTTTGCAAACCAGTAATTATAGTCTGCAAATGATGTGTTGTTGTTGAGTGTCGGTGCTGTCTAGAGCTCGGCAGAGTAACCATGTAATACTCTTCCATATTAGTAGGTGGCAGCAGGTAGCTAATTGCTTTGTAGATGTCGGAAACAGCGGGAGGCAGCGTGCAGATAAAAAGGTGTTTAATGCTTAAACCAAAAATAAACAAAAGGTGAGTGTCCCTAAGAAAAGGCATTGAAGCTTAGGGAAGGCTATGCAGAACGAAACTAAAACTGAACTGGCTACAAAGTAAACAAAAACAGAATGCTGGACGACAGCAAAGACTTACTGTGGAGCAAAGACGGCGTCTACAATGTACATCCGAACATGACCCGACAATCAACAATGTCCCCACAAAGAAGGATAAAAACACAGTAGATGCGGGAAATATCGCTCAAAGGAAGACATGAAACTGCTACAGGAAAATACCCAAAAAAAGAGAAAAAGCCACCAAAATAGGAGCGCAAGACAAGAACTAAAACACTACACACAGGAAAACAGCAAGAAAGTCCAAATAAGTCAGGGCGTGATGTGACAGGTGGTGACAGTACACCTACACTGCAAAAAGTCAGTGTTCAAAAACAAGAAAAAAAAATACAAAAATGAGGGGTATTTTATTTGAACTAAGCAAAATTATCCGCCAATAGAACAAGAAAATTCGGCTTGTCAAGACTTTCCAAAACAAGTAAAATCTCAATGAACCCAAAAATACCTTAAAATAAGTATATTATCACCAATAATAACTGTACTACTATATGAGTACGTGTTTTCTATTGTTTCATTGAAAATAAAACAGCAAAGTCCATTTGGCTGTCATCTGTTTTAATTATGAGACACAATTGTGTCAAAGGCATGAATTTCTTTTCATGCTTGAAATAAGAAATTGTTACTTTAAAAAAGTAGTTTTATACTTGTGAGTGTTGATGACACAGCTTTGCAACACTTGATATTCTAGTTTCAAGCATGTTTTACTCAATATAGGTCATCAAATCTCAGCAACAAGCTGTAATATCTTACTGAGATAATTTAGGAGCAAAACACTTAAAACAAGTAAAACACTCTAACATAAAATCTGCTTAGTGAGAAGAATTATCTTATCAGACAGAAAATAAGCAAATATCACCCTTATTTGAGATATTTCATCTTACTTAGATTTCAGTTTTTGCAGTGTACTTTGAGACAAGAGCTATAGTGATGCATGGTTGTTTATGCTTTAAAGTCATATCCAACAATTGCGGCAACGACTTTTTACTGTCAACTGAGTTTAATTTTGAATGATTTCTGCTGGTGGTGTGCCCCCGGATTTTTTCAACGCAAAAAATGTGCCTTGGCTCAAAAAAGGTTGAAAAACACTGACTTAGAATATGTTCCCCATACTAAAGTGTTACCAAAAACATATAACTTTGTCTTGAATTCGGAAAAAAAAAACATTTTATTTTTCACTAAAGAAAGGTTCGGTGAATGCGCATATAACACTGGTGGGGTTCGGTACCTCCAACAAGGTTAAGAACCACTGCTCTAAGATATTACACATCAGTGTGTCTTGTGGGACTTCAGCTCAGTGAGCAACTAATGCGTTATTTCCTCCGCAATAGAACTTAAAAGGTCACCACAATACTCCATTTTTAAGTCAGTGAAGAAGCCAACCGCTCAGGTAGACCCAGAAAACTTTATACAGTTATAACGTAAAGCAGGCCTGGGCAATTATTTAGACTCGGGGGGCCAAATTTAGAGGGGAAAAAAAGTGTCTGGGGGCCGGTATATTTATTTTTAGGAACACTAATACAAAACTTCACAATGATTTCTGAATGCTAAAAACGTTATGACAGACTGCCTTAAAAAACGGAATGGAATTCAACATTTTTTTACTGAATGAGACACCCAGAAAGTACATGAAAATAAAGAATGCGGGATTTACAATATTAACTGTGAACGATAAAACACTGAATATTGACAACATATGAACGTCACACACCCTCTTGATGGACATATTTTACAATCAAGCGGAACACAAGAAAAATGCAACAAACACAGCAAAATATGAAGGTACGGGTAAAAAACCCCCACCTACAATCTGATATACAGTCCTGGTCAAAAGTTTACATACACTTGTAAAGAACATAATATCATGGCTGTCTTGAGTTTCCAAAAATTTCTACAACTCTTATTTCTTTGTGATAGAGTTATTGGAGCACATACTTGTTGGTCACAAAAAACATTCATGAAGTTTGGTTCTTGTATGAATTTATTATGGGTCTACTGAAAATGTGACCAAATGTGCTGGGTCAAAAGTATACATACAGCTATGTTAGTATTTGCTTAAGTTTCACTGCAATAAGGTGCTTTTGGTAGCCATCCACAAGCTTCTGCTTGAATTTTTGACCACTCCTCTTGACAAAATTGGTGCAGTTCAGCTAAATTTGAAACAAGTCCTTGTCAGAAAACCAACAAATATAGCTGAACCGCACCAATTTTGTCAAGAGGAGTGGTCAAAAATTCAAGCAGAAGCTTGTGGATGGCTACCAAAAGCGCCTTATTGCGTGTAACCAAATATTAACATTGCTTTTGGTTACATTTTCAGTAGACCCTTAATAAATTCATAAAAGAACCCAACTTCATTAATGTTTTTTTGTGACCAACAAGTATGTGCTCCAATCACTCTATCACAAAAAAATAAGAGTTGTAGAAATGATTGGAAACACAAGACAGCCATGACATTATGTTCTTTACAAGTGTATGTCAACTTTTGACCAAGACTGTATCTGATATATCACTACACTTTAGAACTTTGTTGTAAAAATCTCCTTCTGCGTCTGTCCCTGACACCCACATCTCGGGCTGACACTGTGGAAACGCTCCCCACCCACACTGCTTGGTGCCTCGTCTGAGCTGCTGTGACTTAGATTACCATAGTAACTAATTAGATGACCATAGTAACTAATTAGATGACCATAGTACAGTGGTTCTTAACCTGGGTTCGATCGAACCCTAGGGGTTCGGTGAGTCGCCCTCAGGGGTTCGGCTGAGGTCAAGACACACCCGACTCATCGTGTAAATACAAACTTCTCCCTATCGGCGTATTACGGATAGGGACTGATTTGCAGGTGTGTGATTTGTTGTGAGTTTATGTACTGTGTTGGTTTTGTTCTTTGAACAAGGTGATGTTCATGCACGGTTCATTTTATGCACCAGTAAAAAAACATGGTAACACTTTAGTATGGGGAACATATTCACCATTAATTAGTTGCTTATTAACATGCAAAATTAGTAACATATTGGCTCTTAACTAGTCATTATTAAGTACTTATTAATGCCTTATTTGGCATGGCCTTATTATAACCCTAACCTTCTAACCCTGGCCCTAACCAAATAACTCTAAATTAAGTCTTTGTTACTTAGAATATGTTCCTCTAGTGTCCAAAAAACTCTAAATTAAGTCTTTGTTACTTAGAATGTTCCCCTCGTGTCCAAAAAACTCTAAATTGAGTCTTTGTTACTTAGAATATGTTCCCCTAGTGTCCAAATAACTCTAAATTGAGTCTTTGTTACTTAGAATATGTTCCCCTAGTGTCCAAATAACTCTAAATTGAGTCTTTGTTACTTAGAATATGTTCCCCGAGTGTCCAAATAACTCTAAATTAAGTCTTTGTTACATAGAATATGTTCCCCATACTAAAGTGTTACCAAAAACATATAACTTTGTCTTGAATTTGAAAAAAAAAAACATTTTATTTTTCACTAAAGAAGGGTTCGGTGAATGCGCATATGAAACTGGTGGGGTTCGGTACCTCCAACAAGGTTAAGAACCACTGCCATAGTAACTACCTTATTTTTCGGACTATAAGTCGTAGTTTTTTTCATAGTGCGACTCATATATGTTTTTTTCCTTCTTTATTATGCATTTTCGGCAGGTGCGACTTATACTCCGGTGCGACTTATACTCCGAAAAATACGGTAATTAGATTACCATAGTAACAAGTATATCATGCAAAAGCGCAGATTCCAACCATTGAAATACTTAGTATAGTTGAAGACTTACGGCCGTTAGAAAACATCACTGCACATCATAATGGCAGTAACAGTTTCCATCTTAAAGATCTAAAATTATTTGGGAATGTCCGGCGGGACAGATTGAAAAGCTGATTTTTCAGCAATTGAACATGCAAAAATTTGCGGAAAAAAAAGGCCCCCAGGTCTTAATTTGCCCAGGTCTGACGTAAAGTGTTCTTAAAATTAATGGTGAGCTCATAAGATATAGATATATTTATTTTATGAATTTATATTGTTTAAATACAATATATTTATAATTTAATACAGTATTTTTTGCACTTGAACGTGTTGTTGCATTTTTATAGGCAGTTAAGAATGTTATAAAGTTGCTTAAAAAACAGTTTTTGCATCATGGCAACAGTTTGACGCTGGAACCATTTAATTCCCCAATATTGGCTGCAAAATATTATAAATAAGAAACAAATAGAAGCGTTCTGACTTTGGAGGTTCCAAAGTAGTTTGCTGAAGCCCATCGCTGCTGAATGCAGCATCTCTGTGATCATGAGGATGTTTGTGGTGAGGAAAAAAAAGTGCCATGTTCAGATTGGATGTTTGATTCGCTTGCAATTGAAAGTACTGCCGAGACTTGTGAGTTTTAATGCACTTTCTGCAAACACAGCTTGCAACAATATTAGATGTTTGACTTGTTGAATGCCTTATGACTTGTGCAAAACATAAACATTTGGAGCTGCAAGTGAGCCTTATGCTCGGGGTGATGTTTGTTGTCAGTGTAGGGTAGTAAGTCGTGTACACTGGCAAAGCATTTATAGGACAATATTAATGGATGACTGACAAGCTGAACTCTCAGTGAGAAAAATAGAGCACCATATGACTATTGTATCCTCTAATTTAGTGCAAATACTGTTGCACCATATCATTATATTTTTGCAATTAATCTAAAAAAATCTGACACATTTTGCACAGGGGCCTACAATTTAGAGGTGCACCAGACTCTCACTTGTGCAGAAATGTGATGTTCAGGAGCGCTGTCGTATCAAAAATGCACTAAGATGATAATGCGTTGTTTTGCTTAAGGCTTGAAGAGCGCTATTAATTTGCCATTCAGTACAGGCCAAAAGTTTGGACACACCTTCTCATTCAATCTTTATTTTCATGACTATTTACATTGTAGATTGTCACATCAAAACTATGAATGAACACATGTGGAGTTATGTACTTAACAAAAAAAAAGGTGAAATAACTGAAAACATGTTTTATATTCTAGTTTCTTCAAAATAGCCACCCCTTTGCTCTGATTACTGCTTTTGCACACTCTTGGCATTCTCTCCATGGGCTTCAAGAGGTACACTGCAAAAAGTCAGTGTTCAAAAACAAGAGAATAAAATACAAAAATTAGGGGTATTTTACTTGAACTAAGCAAAGTTATCTGCCAATAGAACAGGAAAATTTGGCTTGTCAAGACTTTCCAAAACAAGTAAAATTAGCTAACCTCAATGAACCCAAAAATACCTTAAAATAAGTATATTCTCACGAACAACGGTACTACTATATGAGTACGTAATTTCTATTGTTTCATTGAAAATAAAACAGCAAATTTGGCTGTCATCTGTTTTAATTATGAGACACAATTGTGTCAAAGTCATGACATTTTTTTTTTTCATGCTTGAAATAAGAAATTATTACTTTAAAAAAGTAGTTTTATACTTGTGAGTGTTGCAACACTTGATATTCTAGTTTCAAGCATGTTTTACTCAATATAGGTTATAAAATCTCAGCAACAAACTGTAATATCTTACTGAGATCATTTAGGAGCAAAACACTTAAAACAAGTAAAACACTCTAACATAAAATCTGCTTAGTGAGAAGAATTATCTTATCAGACAGAAAATAAACAAATATCACCCTTATTTGAGATATTTAATCTTACTTTGATTTCAGTTTTTGCAGTGTAGTCAACTGAAATAGTTTTCACTTCACAGGTGTGCTTGAAGCTCATGGAGAGAATGCCAAGAGTGTGCAAAACAGTAATCCGAGCAAAGGGTGGCTATTTTGAAGAAACTAGAATATACATGTTTTCAGTTATTCATACTTGCCAACCCTCCCGAATTTTCCGGGAGACTCCCGAAATTCAGCGCCTCTCCCGAAAACCTCCCGGGACAAATATTCTCCCGAAAATCTCCCGGTTTTCAGCCGGAGCTGGAAGCCACGCCCCCCTCCAGCTCCATGCAGACCTGAGTGAGGACAGCCTTTCTTCATGACGGGAGGACAACAGGGTGACAAGAACTAAATCATCCAGACTAGAGATAAATTGTATTATTATGTTTATCTTACCTAAAAATAAATATATTTATTAATTAAAAAAAAAATAAAAAATGTTACAATATTTTGCTAAAAACATCAAAATTAATTGTATTTTTCTTTGTATTTTGTCCCGACTCCTTATTACATCCAGCCATAGAATTATACATTAAAATAAACATGTTTGAAATAATTGATTTTAAATGATCATGACAATTCATTTAAAATGACCATATTTAATTATTAAAATAATTGCTTGTTTATCAACAACTTTAGCATTTTATTCATTACATTTTGAAACTCTCAGAAGCCAAGTTATGTTATATTCCTTAAGATTTATTTATGCAAGTTTGAAGTATCAATTATCCAAACACAGTTTTGTTTGCATATTTTCAGGATGTAGAGATATATATATATATATATATATATATATATATATATATATATGTATGAAATACTTGACTTGGTGAATTCTAGCTGTCAATATACTCCTCCCCTCTTAACCACGCCCCCAACCACGCCCCGCCCCACCCCCGACCACGCCCCCAACCCCCACCTCCCGAAATCGGAGGTCTCAAGGTTGGCAAGTATGGTTATTTCACCTTTTTTTTGTTAAGTACATAACTCCACATGTGTTCATTCGTAGTTTTGATGCCTTCAGTAAAAATCTACAATGTAAATAGTCATGAAAATAAAGAAAATGCATTGAATGAAACTTTTGGCCTGTACTGTATGGCAAATTAATAGCGCTCTTCAAGCCTTAAGCAAAAAAACGCATTATAATCTTCGTGCATTTTTGATACGACAGCGCTCCTGAACATCACATTTCTGCACAGGTGTCTGTGTGAGAGTAGGATGCACCTCTAAATTGTAGGCCCCTGTGCAAAATGTGTCTGATTTTTTTTAGATGAATTGCAAAAAAATATCTGAATATAAAGAAAATGCATTGAATGAGGAGAAAGTGTGTCCTAACTTTTGGCCTGTGCTGTATATTTGTGATTGTAGTTGCTGCTTACAGTGATTCCTATATTTCCCTACACCGAAGGAACGTTTGTTTTTTTTCCCCCGTCGAATGTGCAGGTGTACCTAATGAGGTGTCCCATGTGACTATGAGGCTGGCCTGAAAGTTATTTTCTCGTGTCGTTAAACCTCGACAGACTCCTTGCTCGCAATTTGGACTCTCTAAGAGCATGATCCCAGTATTCACCAAAGTACACCTGCAGCTGCAGTGTACACAAAGCACTTTTTTATTTTGCAAAAAAAAAAAAAAAAAAGGCTACACTTTTCTGTCTGCATGTTCTCTGTCACCCTGTAACAAAATGGCAATAATCTGTTCTTTCTTTTTGTTTTCCCTTTTTCTTCCTCCTTTTGTATGTGCTTATGTGAAATAATATGCTATTCCACCTGCATGCCGGGACTTTGACCTTTTCATGTTTCCATCTTTGCAGTGGTCCAGCTAACAGTCAGTTATCACACATGTGGGAATTGTTCATTTGTTAGTAGACCACTGCAGTTTTAGGAAAGCTTTTCTCGTGCACATTTTCCTCCTATGCATGATTGACACATGAACTGTGGATCGTATATCATCACATATTTGCCTGGATTGTTCTTTTATTCATGTTGTGCTGTCCTGGCTACGTTCTGCATGTACCATAATGTAAGTATCTGTCATTCTCACACATTTGTAGCTGTACATTAAACGTGGGAATTCACTCCTCTTTTTTTTCTACGCTCCCTCCAGACACAATCACTGCTGTGTTTCTTGCTGCTTTTCTCATCATTTGCATGTTTTTATCTTCCACAACAGTCAATAAAAATGACTTTGCAAGGTGCCACTGCACCCTTGTTTTGTATTGCCGGCTCCTCACCTGAATGACTGGAGGGCGTACCAAACAAATCTTTCTGGTAATCTCCTGTAGATTTGTCGTGGTTTGTGGTTTCCACTCCTTTTTACTCCTTTTCACCACAGTGTGTTTATAGGAAATCCCCGATCAAAGTTGAGTCATTTGTCTCACAGCATACTGGGAGTGCATGCATTTACAAAACCCAAAACCAGTGAAGTTGGCACGGTGTGTAATTCGTAAATAAAAACAGAATACAATAAATGGCAAATCCTTTTCAACTTATATTCAATTGAATAGACTGCAAAGACAAGATATTTAATGTTTGAACTGAGAAACTTACATTAATGTAAGCAACACATTGCAAAAAAGTTGTCACAGGGGCATGTTCACCACTGTGTTACATGGCCTTTCCTTTTAACAACACTCAGTAAACGTTTGGGAACTGAGGAGACACATTTTTTAAGCTTCTCAGGTGGAATTCTTTCCCATTCTTGCTTGATGTACAGCTTAAGTTGTTCAACAGTCCAGGGGTCTCCATTGTGGTATTTTAGGCTTCATAATGTGCCACACAGGTCTGGACTACAGGCAGGCCAGTCTAGTACCCGCACTCTTTTACTACGAAGCCGCGCTGTTGTAACACGTGGCTTGGCATTGTCTTGCTGAAATAAGCAGGGGCGTCCATGATAACGTTGCTTGGATGGCAACATATGTTGCTCCAAAACCTGTATGTACCTTTCAGCATTAATGGTGCCTTCACAGATGTGTAAGTTACCCATGTCTTGGGCACTAATACACCCCCATACCATCACAGATGCTGACTTTTCAACTTTGCGCCTATAACAATTTGGATGGTTCTTTTCCTCTTTGGTCCGGAGGACACGACGTCCACTGTTTCCAAAAACAATTTGAAATGTGGACTCGTCAGACCACAGAATACTTTTCCACTTTGTATCAGTCCATCTTAGATGAGCTCGGGCCCAGCAAAGCCGGCGGCGTTTCTGGGTGTTGTTGATAAAGGCTTTCGCTTTGCATAGTTCAGTTTTAACTTGCACTTACAGATGTAGCGACCAACTGTAGTTACTGACAGTGGTTTTCTGAAGTGTTCTTGAGCCCTTGTGGTGATATCCTTTACACACTGATGTCGCTTTTTGATGCAGTACCGCCTGAGGGATCGAAGGTCCGTAATATCATCGCTTACGTGCAGTGATTTCTCCAGATTCTCTGAACCTTTTGATGTGCATTTTGGGCCGTAGGTGGTGAAATCCCTAAATTCCTTGCAATTGCTCGTTGAGAAATGTTGTTCTTAAACTGTTGGACAATTTGCTCGCGCATTTGTTCACAAAGTGGTGACCCTCGCCCCATCCGTGTTTGTGAATGACTGAGTATTTCATGGAAGCTGCTTTTATACCCAATCATGGCACCCACCTGTTCCCAATTAGCCTGTTCACCTGTGGGATGTTCCAAATAAGTGTTTGATGAGCATTTCTTCAACTTTCTCAGTCTTTTTTGCCACTTGTGCCAGCTTTTTGGAAACATGCTGCATGCATCAAATTCCAAATGAGCTAACATTTGCATAAAATAACAAAGTTTTCCAGTTCGAACGTTAAGTATATTGTCTTTGCAGTCTATTCAATTGAATATAAGTTGAAAAGGATTTGCAAATCATTGTATTCCGTTTTTATTTACCATTTACACAACGTGCCAACTTCACTGGTTTTGGGTTTTGTACTTTGATACATGCACTCACTAACTCGACACGACATAAAGATACTGTAGTTGTGATGCTCGGTTTATTGACACTACACTTGACAATTAAGTTACATAAAGTGTTGTGAGTCTGCATTGCAATGTGTAACTAATACAACTAAACTTGTGCGTCATTCTAGCTCATGTTTTGGGTGTCAGTAGATAGTATAGCTGTCCCTAATGTTGTGTCCTGTGAGTAAAGACTAAAACATCATTGTACATTACTGGCTAATGATTGCATGACTTTTACAGTAGTTTACGGTGAAATATTTCACAGCCATTTACTGTAACTGCAGAACTGGGATTTTATAGGTAATTACAATACAGTTACAGAAACATTATGTAACTTAACAATTGTAATATTATAATTTAATCAATCACACAGTTTGCAGCCACGTAATGTACAAGAGTGTGCAAATTAGTGTACAGTTCCCCTTAATTGGTTTCAGTTTACAATCATTTGTTGCAATATTACAAAAGACTACGATTATACAAACCCCGTTTCCATATGAGTTGGGAAATTGTGTTAGATGTAAATATAAACGGAATACAATGATTTGCAAATCATTTTCAACCCATATTCAGTTGAATATGCTACAAAGACAACATATTTGATGTTGAAACTGATAAACCTTTTTTTTTTTTGCAAATAATCATTAACTTTAGAATTTGATGCCAGCAACACGTGACAAAGAAGTTGGGAAAGGTGGCAATAAATACTGATAAAGTTGAGGAATGCTCATCAAACACTTATTTGGAACATCCCACAGGTGAACAGGCAAATTGGGAACAGGTGGGTGCCATGATTGGGTATAAAAGTAGATTCCATGAAATGCTCAGTCATTCACAAACAAGGATGGGGCGAGGGTCAACACTTTGTCAACAAATGCATGAGCAAATTGTTGAACAGTTTAAGAAAAACCTTTCTCAACCAGCTATTGCAAGGAATTTAGGGATTTCACCATCTACGCTCCGTAATATCATCAAAGGGTTCAGAGAATCTGGAGAAATCACTGCACGTAAGCAGCTAAGCCCGTGACCTTCGATCCCTCAGGCTGTACTGCATCAACAAGCGACATCAGTGTGTAAAGGATATCACCACATGGGCTCAGGAACACTTCAGAAACCCACTGTCAGTAACTACAGTTGGTTGCTACATCTGTAAGTGCAAGTTAAAACTCTACTATGCAAGGCGAAAACCGTGTATCAACAACACCCAGAAACGCCGTCGGCTTCGCTGGGCCTGAGCTCATCTAAGATGGACTGATACAAAGTGGAAAAGTGTTCTGTGGTTTGACGAGTCCACATTTCAAATTGTTTTTGGAAACTGTGGACGTTGTGTCCTCCAGTCCAAAGAGGAAAAGAACCATCCGGATTGTTATAGGCGCAAAGTTGAAAAGCCAGCATCTGTAATGGTATGGGGGTGTATTAGTGCCCAAGACATGGGTAACTTACACATCTGTGAAGGCGCCATTAATGCTGAAAGGTACATACAGGTTTTGGAGCAACATATGTTGCCATCCAACCAACGTTACCATGGACGCCCCTGCTTATTTCAGCAAGACAATGCCAAGCCACGTGTTACATCAACGTGGCTTCATAGTAAAAGAGTGCGGGTACTAGACTGGCCTGCCTGTAGTCCAGACCTGTCTCCCATTGAAAATGTGTGGCGCATTATGAAGCCTAAAATACCACAACGGAGACCCCGGACTGTTGAACAACTTAAGCTGTACATCAAGCAAGAATGGGAAAGAATTCTACCTGAGAAGCTTAAAAAATGTGTCTCCTCAGTTCCCAAACGTTTACTGAGTGTTGTTAAAAGGAAAGGCCATGTAACACAGTGGTGAACATGCCCTTTCCCAACTACTTTTGCACGTGTTGCACCCATGAAATTCTAAGTTAATTATTATTTGCAACAAAAAAAAAAAGTTTATGAGTTTCAAAATCAAATATGTTGTCTTTGTAGTGCATTCAATTGAATATTGGTTGAAAAGGATTTGCAAATCATTGTATTCCATTTATATTTACATCTAACACAATTTCCCAACTCATATGGAAACGGGGTATGTAGTTATAGTGTGAAATAACAGTGAATTTCGGGGAAATGTAAGAGTATCGTAATTTTTAAAGTCATTAGTTGTAGTGTTACAGTCTATTTTGATTACTGTGAAGATTAATGTTTCTGTAAATGCTATGAAATCCTTTTTTTGCAGTGTAGGCTGCATAAAGACTGCCAATGTTGTCTGGACTTCAGAGTGAGTCACTGCTGATGTTTCGCCACTAAACGGCAGACATCTTCCTCTTTGGCGAGGAAAACCGAGACACAATCAGAGCGTAACTTTCTGTCAATAACTGTCTCTTAGTCTTCTCTATGAGCCGCATCGAAGTACATGTCAAATAGGATTTCATTAAGGAAGTGAGCAACAAATCATTTTGCCTGGATTGTCATTCTTGCTGAGTTTTCCCGGGTGTCTCTCTTAACAGGAGCGCTGACAAACAGTCCCTACCTGTCCACGTCTCCCGGACACTCCAACGGGCTGCTTAACGGCCAGATGTCCTTGGAGGTGGGAAGTCACAGTCCTGATGTTCGCCAGCCGTCCCCGCTCACCAGCCCTCTCCTCAACGACGCCTGCAGCATTCGCACTGATGATGAAGACGAGGTTCGGAGGAAGGTTGGTGCTTTTGTTGCCGTTTTAGCCCCTGTGAATAGTACCTGTCGTAGAAACTAAGTCTATATCACATGTGTCAAACTCAAGGCCCAGATCTGGCCCGACACGTCATTTAACCTCCTAAGGCCCAAGCAGTTTGTTTACATGCTTTTTTTTTATTTCTCTTTGCTTATTGGACCCTAATTAGAATAAAAACTAAGGATCATCTTTTGATATGATGTACTTAGTCCATAAGTACACAAACATGTACTTCATGTTTAGTGACATGCTAATTCTTTTTTTTACACTTTTTTTCCCCAAATTCCATTGTATGTTATACTCTTCTGACACCACCAGATGGCAGTATAAGTGTCCACATAAGCGGTCATAAGACCCCAATTCAGTAGTGTACACAATTTTGGAAATAAGAGCTAAAAGGTGCTGTCCACGCATGTGGCCACTAAGCCTTTAGAGCAGTGGTTCTTAACCTTGTTGGAGGTACCGAACCCCACCAGTTTCATATGCGCATTCACCAAACCCTTCTTTAGTGAAAAATTAAAAAAAAAAAAATTTTTTCAAATTCAAGACAAAGTTATATGTTTTTGGTAACACTTTAGTATGGGGAACATATTCTAAGTAACAAAGACTTAATTTAGAGTTTTTTGGACACGAGGGGAACATATTCTAAGAAACAAAGACTTAATTTAGAGTTATTTGGTTAAGGTTAGGGTTAAAGTTAAAGTACCAATGATTGTCACACACACACTAGGTGTGGCGAAATTATTCTCTGCATTTGACCCATCACCCTTGATCACCCCCTGGGAGGTGAGGGGAGCAGTGGGCAGCAGCGGTGGCTGCGCCCGGGAATCATTTTGGTGATTTAACCCCCAATTCCAACCCTTGATGCTGAGTGCCAAGCAGGGAGGTAATGGGTCCCATTTTTATAGTCTTTGGTATGACTCGGCCGGGATTTGAACTCCCAACCTACCGATCTCAGGACGGACACTCTAACCACTAGGCCACTGAGTAGGAGGGTTAGGGTTATAATAAGGCCATGCTGAATAAGGCATTAATAAGTAGAGATGATAAATGCGTTAAAATGTAATGTAGGAAATTATCGGTATCGTTTTTTTTTATTATCGGTATTGTTTTTTTTTTTTATTGTTTTTTTTATTTGTATTTTTTTTTATTAAATCAACATAAAAAACACAAGATACACTTACAATTAGTGCACCAACCCAAAAAACCTTTCTCCCCCATTTACACTCATTCACACAAAAGGGTTGTTTCTTTCTGTTATTAATATTCTGGTTCCTACATTATATATCAATATATATCAATCGGGCGCCTTCCGCCCGATTGTAGCTGAGATAGGCTCCAGCGCCCCCCGCGACCCCAAAGGGAATAAGCGGTAGAAAATGGATGGATGGATGGATATATCAATACAGTCTGCAAGGGATACAGTCCGTAAGCACACATGATTGTGCGTGCTGCTGGTCCACTAATAGTACTAACCTTTAACAGTTCATTTTACTAATTGTCATTAATTACTAGTTTCAATGTTACTGTTTTTATATTGTTTTACTTTCTTTTTTATTCAAGAAAATGTTTTTAATTTATTTATCTTATTTTATTAATTTTTTTAAAAAGTACTTTATCTTCACTATACCTGGTTGTCCAAATTAGGCATAATAATGTGTTAATTCCACGACTGCATAGATCGGTTGATATCGGTATTGGTTGGTATCGGTAATTAAAGAGTTGGACAATATCGGATATCGGCAAAAAGCCATTATCGGACATCCCTAGTTATTTGTGTTTTATTTTTTTGACATGCACATTTAAATTGTACTTTATTTTCAAAGCAGATCTCCACTGAAACAGTGCTGCTATTGTCTTAATGATATTGTCTGGTAATGTGTCATTAAAGGGGACCTATGATTATTTTAATCTACATTTAAAACACTTCCTTGTGGTCTCGGTATTTATTGGATAAGCTTTGGTGTAATTTTCTCTCTGCTGTCACTTTTTAACCTTATTTTTGTCTGCAAAAGGGTAGTTTGTGGTGGCGATCTCTTAAGATGCAAATGAACCCCTCCACACACAGATACCTCCACAAGTATCGGAATTCATATTTTGAAAATGTAAACTGTTAAATGTATATCTTAAAGACAAAGGTTTCCGCAACAGTCCGTATTGGACCACAAATACAAAGAAAGTAATCGGTCTGGAGCCGCAAAAAATTAAAAGCCTTATGTATGTGTCTATATTAGCCTACTATCAAAATGACTTTAAAAGTATTTAAGTGTTATAATGAAGACAACACATGATATACGTGTCTATATTAGCTACCATAGCCTACTATCAAAATGACGATGTGTCGGAGGCTGACGCAAATCTTCGGTGACAGAAATGTTGACATGTAATATTTATTCTACACATTTTTACAACATTGGAAAACATTAGTAAAACTTCTCAGAGGATGAGATAACTCCTGGAAATGACTGTCTTAGAATGGCCAAAGGTATAGTTGTGTGTGTCCAAGTTAAAGGAAACGCCAGACTGTCTTCTTTTTCTGGATTTATTACAATCTTTGCAAGCTGGGTAACGTTTGCTGTGGTCTGGAACAACATGGCACACTAACAACTATCAGAAATGCAGCCAATATTACATACAGATAATGTGTCATGAGACATGCAAATATAAATTAAATACACAGAGGACATAAGTAAAGGAAATTAAATGAGCTGAAATATACCTACAAACGAGGCAGAATGATGCAATATGTACATAGAGCTAGCCTAAATAGCATGTTAGCATCGATTAGCTTGCAGTCATGCACTGACCAAATATGCCTGATTAGCACTCCGACAAGTCAATAACATCAACAAAGTTCACCTTTGTGCATTCACGCACAGCATAAAACGTTTGGTGGGCAAAATGGGACAAAGGAGTGGCATAAAACACGTCTTTCTGTGGCAGCGTCGGAGAAAGTTTTACATGCGGAAATTAGTAGGACAAAACTGCACTCGCCAAATACTCTCATCAGTGAAGCATAAACACAAACTTATTAAACAGTGGGATTTCTAACAATTAGGAAGGTTTGTGCCGTGTTTGTCCTCCTACAGAAACCATATTACGACAAAAAATATCTTTTTCACCCCATTTTTTTCCCCATTTCCATACATTTTTGAAAAAACTCCATGGAGCCGCCAGGGCACCGCCAAAGAGCTGCCGGTTGCTGACCCCCGGGTTAGACAGTTGATTTGCGTTTGAGTGCTGCTGGGACAAATTCAATTGCCGAAAATGTCGATTGGTCAAAATGTGAAGGGAAATTGCAGGATTGGACAAAATTGCAGGGATTGGTTGAATTTGGAGCAATCACAACATCAGTAAATCTGTGAAAATCTGTTTTGAGACATTAAAACTGCATGGAAGCGAGCTTGTTTAACACAAATATCCAACATTGTAACAATATTTCAAGTCAGAAAAAAAGGAAATTCATCAAAGGTCCCCTTTATAGTAGAAGCGTAATGTCTGAATTGAATGGAAGCAAATGTTCTTTGAGTCTTTGATGACCTACTTAAAATCAGGAGGTGAGTCTTTGGTAGCTCATGAGTATTGGAGACCCTGGTCCAATGTTCCCTCTAATTTTTCATGTGTGTGAGCAAACGCAAGAACTCCCCGAGCATTCAGTGGAGCCCATGTGAGCAACATCAGACGTGCACACTGTGGCTACACCAGCAGCACACCTGTCCAAACCTGACTAAATAACAAGTTCAATCTCTATCCATCCATCCATTTTCTACCGCTTGTCCCTTTCGGGGTCGCGGGGGGTGCTGGAGCCTATCTCAGCTGCATTCGGGCGGAAGGCGGGGTACACCCTGGACAAGTTCCCACAGGGCCAACACAGATAGACAGACAACATTCTCTTATTATTATAAACAAATGACAGCAGTTATTTCCAGGAGGTTATTTTCTAATATAAGTGTTTAGGCAATAACAAAAAATATTGTTTTTCATGAACTGTGTGCTTGTATTGTTTGTCTGGGTGGAGGTCCTGCTTTGGAAATAGTTTGTACCCCTTTCAGACATTGCATTTAGTTCCCATTAAAACATTCACATGTTGCACAATAAGATGTAAGCAGGGGATCATGTGTACATTCCTGCAACTTCCTGTTTGTAAAAAATGATTAATATTTATAGATTAAGATTCCTAATAAATGACACTAGAATAAGCACACATTTGATTGGTAAATCATAGTGTAACGACCTGGAATGACACTTTATGTGTGGTGTTGGAGTTGTCCAACTTTTTGTGTGGCTGTAAACGCATCACTGGCTAAGTGCCATATGTGCATGTGTTGGCGCAAGTGAGAAAGAGCGAGCGGCTGCTATTGATATAACAAAGTTGCTTTTGGTCTGGTTTGTACTGCAGAAAATGACCACTTTTGCAAGATATAATTTTTTTTAATTATGTTTTGGTGATGATGATTTATTGTTTATGGCCGAAAATAAAGAGTTTTGCTCAGTAAAGTGATCGATGGAATTCATTTCCTCAAAGCGTCTTGACAGACGTTACAATATTTGAACAATGACAACGTTTTCTCTGTCGTGTCAGTGTGTCGAAAATTGTTATGTGCTTATTTGTTTATTTGATTTTGTGCGTGGCATAGATTTGCCATGCGCAGAGGACGCTTGAGCTGTGCGCAATTGCACAGACGCGCACCTTAGAGGGAACATTGCCCTGGTCTATATGTAGCTCAAAAGTCAGCTAAGATAAGCTCCTGCTTACCCATGACCCCAAAGAGGATACGCTGTAGAAAATGTTACTGTATGAACAATAAAATAATACCTCGTGAGTATTTCCAGTTGGAAGATTTCCATTCATGTGGTGTGCACTCCATCCACGGGTTACTCCGTTTGCGTATTCTTTGCTGAACATGCTGTTTTTCATGCTTTTACAGAGGTTTCCCACAGACAGAGCCTACTTTATCGCCAAGGAGCTGCTGACCACAGAGAGGACGTACGTGAAAGACCTGGAGGTGGTGACCGTGGTAAGTGGAGGCTGAGTGCCAACACGTCGCTTTTCTACTCTCGCTGGCCTTTGGAGCAGAACATATTGATTATTTGGGTTAGCTGCTCGGCTGCAGAGCACTGAGGCAGAGCCAGTGACACTTCTCCACACTCGGAAGCGAATCCTCTCCGCACTGATGTGTCACTCTTTCTGTTAAATGAGATAGAAGTGGATTTACACAAGATTTGCCTGCTTATCGCTCACTTTATGTACAAACCCCAAAACCAGTGACGTTGGCACGTTGTGTAAATGGTAAATAAAAACAGAATACAATGATTTGCAAATCCTTTTCAACTTATATTCAATTAATCTGACTGCAAAGACAAGATATTTAACGTTCAAACTGGAAAACTTTATTTTTTGTAAATATTAGCTCATTTGGAATTTGATGCCTGCAACATGTTTCAAAAGAGCTGGCACAAGTGGCAAAAAAAGTTGAGGAATGCTCATCAAACACTTATTTGGAACATCCCACAGGTGAACAGGCTAATTGGGAACAGGTGGGTGCCATGATTGGGTATAAAAGCAGCTTCCATGAAATGCTCAGTCATTCACAAACAAGGATGGGGCGAGGGTCACCACTTTGTCAACAAATGCCTGAGCATATTGTTTAAGAACAACATTTCTCAACCAGCTATTGCAAGGAATTTAGGGATTTCACCATCTACGGTCCGTAACATCATCAAAAGGTTCAGAGAATCTGGAGAAATCACTGCACGTAAGCGATGATATTACGGACCTTTGATCCCTCAGGCGATACTGCATCAAAAAGCGACATCAGTGTGTAAAGGATATCACCACATGGGCTCAGGAACACTTCAGAAAACCACTGTCAGTAACTACAGTTTGTCACTACATCTGTAGGTGCAAGTTAAAACTCTACTATGCAAAGCGAAAGCCATTTATCAACAACACCCAGAAAGGCCGCCGGCTTTGCTGGGCCTGAGCTCATCTAAGATGGACTGATGCAAAGTGGAAAATTGTTCTGTGGTCTGACGAGTCCACATTTCAAATTGTTTTTGGAAACTGTGGACGTCGTGTCCTCCAGACCAAAGAGGAAAAGAACCATCCGGATTGTTTTAGTTGCAAAGTTCAAAAGCCAGCATCTGTGATGGTATGGGGGTGTATTAGTGCCCAAGACATGGGTAACTTACACATCTGTGAAGGCACTATTAATGCTGAAAGGTACATACAGGTTTTGGAGCAACATATGTTGCCATCCAAGCAGCGTTATCATGGACGCCCCTGCTTATTTCAGCAAGACAACGCCAAGCCACGTGTTACAACAGCGTGCCTTCGTAGTAAAAGAGTGCGGGTACTAGACTGGCCTGCCTGTAGTCCAGACCTGTCTCCCATTGAAAATATGTGGCGCATTATGAAGCCTAAAATACCACAACGGAGACCCCCGGACTGTTGAACAACTTAAGCTGTACATCAAGCAAGAATGGGAAAGAATTCCACCTGAAAAGCGTCAAAAATGTGTCTCCTCAGTTCTCAAAGGTTTATTGAGTGTTGTTAAAAGGAAAGGCCGTGTAACACAGTGGTAAAAATGCCCCTGTGACAACTTTTTTGCAATGTGTTGCTGTCATTAAATTCAAACATAATGATTATTTGCAAAAAAAAAATTAAGTTTCTGAGTTCGAACATTAAATATCTTGTTTTTGCAGTCCATTCAATTGAATATAAGTTGAAAAGGATTTGCACATCATTGTATTCTGTTTTTATTGACCAAAACTTTATGCATCAGTCAGATTTCACAGGGAATGTATTAGTGGTCACGCTGGGAAATACCAACACAATAAAATTAGGTTGTATTAGTTATGTTATTAGATTGTGCAGGTGTGCCTAATAGTGTGGCCTGTAAAAATATCCTATATGTTTTAATCATCAGTTCTTTGTAGCATGCATCATTTCTCTCTTCCCTGACACTTTTATCATCTTGTTATCTCCAGCAAAGACTCCTCCTTATCTCATAAATATTTGGGTTGGCTCATGTCCCATCGATGTGCACCATCTCTTTCAAATCCATCTCATTCCTTACTGCGCACTCCTTCTCATCCAAACGACCGGTGCCCTCCTCAAGCCCTTTTCCCAGCTCGTCTCCTTTTAATGATGATGTTTTGTGTCTTATGGGCACATAAAATGCAACATCCTGACATCGTGAAACACCAGATAAGAATGAGCTTGGTTAGTGATTCTTTCACCAAAAGCAAGAGAGGGTAGCAGTGTGCTCATTGTGATTGGGAATGTTTCCATTCAGATGGCCAGAAAGTGTAGAGATAACATTTAAAATGTTCGGTTTCCCAAATGTGGATTTTTTTATTTATTTTTTTGGTATTTCAGTTGTTCCAGAATGCCGTCGGTCAGGATGAGGCCACTCCGGACTCTCTCAAGGACACAATTTTCTCCACCTTTGAGCCACTGCACAGGTTCCACATAGGTTTTCTCAGGGAAGTGGAGCAGAGGCTGGCTTTGTGGTGAGGCTCTACACACACACACACACACACACACACACACACACACACACACACACACACACACACACACACACTTTTGTATTTGTTACCTTCTTGAGACCCCTGAAAAATGCTCTTTAGGACCACCCTTTCTAGATATATAAAGATTTGTATTTACAACATTAATAATATATACCGCATTTTTCGGAGTATAAGTCGCACCTGCCGAAAATGCATAATAAAGAAGGAAAAAAACATATATAAATCGCACTGGAGCCCAGCCAAACTATGAAAAAAACTGCGACTTATAGTCCGAAAAATACGGTACATACGATGCAAATATAAAAAAGCTTGTTGAGAAAAATGAGTTGGAATCTCACAAGAAAAAGGTCACAATTTCACACAAAAAAACCTTAGAATTTTGGCAGTATTATAATAAAAGTCGTCATTTTACTCGACGCAAGTCAAAATTTTACAAGAACTGAACACTTGTGCAATATTATGATAAAAGTTGGAATTTTACTCAATAACAGTCCCAATTTTACAAGATAAGCTTAACATTTTGGCAATTTTATGAAAAGGGTCGTAATTTTACTCGGCAAGTCACAATTTTATAAGAAAACTTAAAAATGTTGGCAATATTATAATAATAATCTGAATTTTACTTGGCAAAATTTTGACAAAAGTCACAATTTTACTCCAAAAATGTCACTAATTTACAAGAACAACTAAAAAAATTGGCAAAATTGTGATAAAAGTCACCATTTTACATAAAAAAAGTAATAATTTTACACAAAAAAAGTAATGATTTTATGAGAAAATATTGCAATATTACAGAAACACAAAGAATATGAGAAATTGTTCCCACTTTTATAAGAAAAAAGTTGACACATTGTAAGAAATAGACTGGTTTTAGTTATTTAAGAAAACTTAAAAATGTTGGCAATATTATAATAATAATCGGAATTCTCCAAAAATGTCACTATTTTACAAGGACAACAAAAAAATTGGCAATGTTGTGATAAGCCTGAATTTAATATGACAAATGTCACCATTTTGCATTAAAAAGTAATAATTCTACATAAAAAAAGTAATAATTTGACATAAAAAAGTAATGATTTTACGAGAAAATATTGCAATATTACAGAAACAAAATGAAAATGAGAAATTCTTCCCAATTTTAAAAGAAAAAAGTTGACACATTGTAAGAAAAAGACTGCTTTTATTTATTTATTTATTTTTTGTTTCTAATTGGTTTTTAATCTTCATTATTTATTTCAAGTTACCGGTATTACAGTATGTCTCTATATACAAAGGGGGAGCACTTCAAATTTTTACACACACTTGTTATTACACATATTGACCAGAGGGGGGTCACTTTTAAAAGCGACACACAGTCAATTAGAAAAATCCCTCCTTTTTGGGACCACCCTCATTTTGATAGATTTCACCAGCAGGGGTGCAAATGAGACATTCTCTATTAGATGCAATGTTATTGGGACCATGACTTATGTCATCACTTGTTCACACCTCCTCATATGGAAGATACTTTTCAATGTTGATGTCTCAAGAACGGTAGAAATACAAGAACACACACATACAAACACACACACACACAAACAACAATGTTTTCAGTTGTGTTTTTTTAGCGCAACCTTGTTTAGGTCTAACCTGGTGCCTCCACATGCCCTTATGGAGCTTTCGTCTCCATGGCAACTGTCATACTGCATAAAAGCAGACATTTTCTAGTCGCCGGGTTTCAGCTGTCTGATCTCTTTAATGATGTTGTGCTTTCCCCAAAACACACTGCACCTCTCACACTAAGCAGCGATGTGTTAAGTCAGTGTGCCGGTCAGAACCTCCGTTTTTTTTTTATCTCAGACTTCGCTTTGGCTTTTTCTGCTAGGGTGCCAATTTACAGCTCAGAGTTAACCTCCTGGCATAAAGCACACTCAAAATGACTCTGAAAGGTTCCTGGCTCATTACATACAAAACACAAAACCAGTGAAGTTGTCACGTTGTGTAATTAAAAATAGAATACAATGATTTGCAAATCCTTTTCAACTTATATTCAATTGAATAGACTGCAAAGACAAGATGTTTAATGTTCACACTGGGAAACTTAGTTGTTTTTGCGAATAATCATTAACTTAGAATTTAATGGCAGCAACACATAGTAAAAAAGTTGTCAAAAGGGGCATTTTTACCACTGTGTTACATGGCCTTTCCATTTAACAACACTCAGTAAACATTTGGGAACTGAGGAGACACATTTTTGAAGCTTTTCAGGTGGAATTATTTCCCATTCTTGCTTGATGTACAGCTTAAGTTGTGGGAGGGATCGAAGATCACGGGCATGCAATGTTGGTTTTCAGCCTTGCCGCTTACGTGCAGTGATTTCTCCAGATTCTCTGAACCTTTTGATGATATTACGGACTGTAGATGGTGAAATCCCTAAATTCCTTGCAATAGCTGGTTGAGAAATGTTGTTCTTAAACAATTTGCTCAGGCATTTGTTGACAAAGTGGTGACCCTCGCCCCATCCTGGTTTGTGAATGACAATGAGTGGTTTTATACCCAATCATGGCACCCACCTGTTCCCAATTAGCCTGTTCACCTGTGGGATGTTCCAAAGAAGTGTTTGACGAGCATTCCTCAACTTTTTTGCCACTTGTGCCAGCTTTTTTGAAACATATTGCAGGCATCAAATTCCAAATGAGCTAATATTTGCAAAAAAATAACAAAGTTTTCCAGTTGGAACGTTAAGTATCTTGTCTTTGCAGTCTATTCAATTGAATATAAGTTGAAAAGGATTTGCAAATCATTGTATTCTGTTTTTATTTACCATTTACACAACGTGACAACTTCACTGCTTTTGGGTTTTGTAGTATATGCACAGGCAGCTGGGCCACAATGCTCACTATTTGGTTAGAAAAGTGAACATAATATGGAGTAGATCTGCTACAGTAGGTACCAAAGCCATTATTGTCCAAATAGCTGACAACACAAGTACCAAGACAATTGTCTTTCCAACACTCAAGCATAGTTTTGGTAGCGTCATAGTCTGGGGGCTACACGAGGGCTGCCGTCACTGAGGAACTGCGGTTTATCGAGGAAAGAGGTTTCCGGTAAAAACCTGTGCTGCTCTGGTGAATTCCATTGTCCATGAGGATCAAGGCGGTGTTGGATAACAATGATGGTCACATAAGAAATTCTCACTCTAGACCAGTGGTTCTCAAATGGGGGTACGCGTACTCCTGGGGGTACTTGAAGGTATGCCAAGGGGTACGTGAGATTTTTTTTAAATATTCTAAAAATAGCAACAATTCAAAAATCCTTTTATAAATATAAATAAAAACCTATCTTTTTTTCCAAATAGTTCAAGAAAGACCACTACAAGTGAGCAATATTTTGCACTGTTATATAATTTAATAAATCAGAAACTGATGACATAGTGCTGTATTTTACTTCTTTATCTCTTTTTTTCCAACCAAAAATGCTTTGCTCTGATTAGGGGGTACTTGAATTAAAAAAATGTTCACAGGGGGTACATCACTGAAAAAAGGTTGAGAACCACTGCTCTAGATCAGGGGTGCCCATTACGTGGATGGCGGAGGGTGTGTCAGTCCATCGCCAGCCAGGCATTAAAAAAATAGACATAAAAATGAGCGATCATCAATCTTCACCAAGACGTCACTTTCGTCACTTGATTGACATTCACGGCACCCAAGGGTCTTGTGAGATGACGCTGGCTGCTGCCAGCTCATTATTAAAACCTCTAAAGGCTAAGTGGCCACATGCGTGGACAGCACCTTTTAGCTCTTATTTCCAAAATTGTGTACACTACTGAATTGGGGTCTTATGGCCACTTATGTGGACACTTATACTGCCATCTGGTGGTGTCAAAAGTGTATAACATACAATGGAATTTGGAGGGAAAAAAAGTGTAAAAATAAGTATTAGCATGTTACTAAACATGAAGTACACGTTTGTGTACTTATGAACGAAGTACATCATATCAAAAGATGATTCTTAGTTTTTATTCTAATGAGGGTCCAATAAGCCCAAATAGCAAAGAAAAATGAAAAAAAGCATGTAAACAAACAGCTTGGGCCTTAAGAGGTTAAGAATTTTTTTTATTCCAACAGACTCTCGTGCCGTACCTGCCGTCGAAACTCGAAAGACCGACTACACAGTTCCTATCTTCACAATAAAAGCGCTGCTCCATCCTGCCTGCACTAACAAAATAAGAGTCTCAGAAAGCTAGCAAGCTACGGAGTTTTCCGCCAGTGTATTTCTTGTAAAGTGTATAAAAAGGAGTATGGATGCTAGACAAATAAGATGGCAAAAAGCAACCACTTTCATGTGGTATTGCACAGAAAGGAGGACTTTTTTCCTCCTCATTTGAAAATGTGGACGTTATCATCACTACTGTCTGATTCCATCCATCCATCCATTTTCTACCGCTTGTCCCTTTTGGGGTCGCAGGGGATGCTGGAGCCTATCTCAGCTGCATTGGGGCGGAAGGCGGTGTACACCCTGGACAAGTCGCCACCTCATCACAGGGCACTGTCTGATTCCAATCAATGCAAGTCATCAGAATCAGCTAATACACCAACTTATATTCTTGTCTTCATGAAAGAAAGGATATGTTAAACATGCTTGTATTATCATTAAACACCTTTAACTGGTTAACAAAAACCTCTCTTTCATAAATAAATAAATATAAATGATATATATGAATGAGGTAGATCCCCTTCCACTTGGTCAATTGAAAAGTAGCTCGCCTGCAGAAAAAGTGTGGGCACCCCTGGTCTAGACAGTTTTGACTCAACTGCTGAATGTTGAGTCATGTTCAATTAATAGCAAATACACTATATTGCCAAAAGTATTTGGCCACCTGCCTTGACTCACATATGAACTTGAAGTGCCATCCCATTTCTATCCTGGAGCATTCAAAGTTCCTTTCACTGGAACTAAGGGGCCAAGCCCATCTCCTGAAAAACAACCCCACACCATATTTCCTCCTCCACCAAATGTCACACTCGGCACAATGCAGTCCAGAATGTAGCGTTCTCTTGGCAACCTCCAAACCCAGACTGGTCCATCAGATTGCCAGATGGAAAAGCGTGATTCATCAGGCCAGAGAAGGCGTCTCCACTGCTCTAGAGTCCAGTGGCGATGTGCTTTACACCACTGCATCATTGGGCTTGGTGATGTATGCCTTAGATGCAGCTGCTCGGCCATGGAAACCCATTCCATGAAGCTCTCTGCGTACTGTACGTGGGCTAATTGGAGGGTCACATGAAATTTGGAGCTCTGTAGCAACTGACTGTGCAGAAAGTCTTTGCACTATGCGCTTCAGCATCCGCTGACCTCTCTCTGTCAGTTTACGTGGCCTACCACTTGGTGGCTGAGTTGCTGTTGTTCCCAAACTCTTCACTTTTCTTATAATAAAGTTGACAGTTGACTTTGGAATATTTAGGAGCGAGGAAATGTCACGACTGGATTTGTTGCACAGGTGGCATCCTATGACAGTTCCATGCTGGAAATCACTGAGAGCGGCCCATTCATTCACAAATGTTTGTAGAAACAGTCTCCATGCCTAAGTGCTTGATTTTATACCAAGTGATTAGGACACCTGATTCTCATCATTTGGATGGATTGCTTAATACTTTTGGCAATATAATGTATATGTGGAAAATTGAAACGTGGTCCATGGTTGTGTAATGACGAGCTTAGAAAGAAGTTTAGATTGAGGCTCAAGTATCAGCAACATCATCTCAGATCATTTGGATCGGTGGCCAAAAGTTAAAAGTTAAAGTACCAATGATTGTCTCACACACACACGAGGTGTGGCGAAATTATTCTCTGCATTTGACCCATCACCCTTGATCACCCTCTGGGAGGTGAGGGGAGCAGTGAGCAGCAGCTGTGTCCACACCCGGGAATCATTTTTAGTAATTTAACCCCCAATTCCAACCCTTGATGCTGAGTGCCAAGCAGGGAGGTAATGGGTCCCATTTTTATAGTCCGATATAGAAGCTGTACATAGACTTCTCTTTTCTTTTCTTTTTAAATATTCAAATTAATTCATCCTCCACATCGAGAGGAGCCAGATGAGGTGGTTCGGGCATCTGGTCAGGATGCCACCCGAACGCCTCCCTAGGGAGGTGTTTAGGGCACGTCCGACCGGTAGGAGGCCGCGGGGAAGACCCAGGACACGTTGGGAAGACTATGTCTCCCGGCTGGCCTGGGAACGCCTCGGGGTCCCACAGGAAGAGCTGGACGAAGGGGCTGGGGAGAGGGAAGTCTGGGCTTCCCTGCTTAGGCTGCTGCCCCCGCGACCCGACCTCGGATAAGCGGAAGAAGATGGATGGAGATGGAAATTAATTGTACTTTATTAAATTTAATTTTACTTTGTTTAATTTTTTTCCCACTGACTACCCTAAAGTATATTGAATGTTTCATTTGTATTGATACCGTGTCATACAATTAAATGTGAAGGGTCTCCTCCACTTTTGTGAGATACTTTTAAATTGATATAGTTTTATTTCAAATATTACGAAAGTAAACTATAAGGCATAGTAAAGACAAAGAATGACTGCACCTACTGGAAATAAGTGGCCACTATTTAAAATACTGCACACAGTGAAGGTTTATTTCAGTTTGCGCTCAAAGGCGACATCTTGTGGTGGATTTTGGTCATTGATTTTTAAGAGCACCTGTAACCATACTGGCTGTTATAAATTAGCATGAAAATAATTGTGGGGGCTTTGTCACTTACAAATTGCTGATGTAAATCTCTTGTAGGGAAGGGCGCTCCAACGCTCATATTAAAGGAGACTACCAGCGCATTGGGGATGTTCTGCTGAAGAACCTGCAAGGCCTGAAGGTGAGCCGTGCTCTAAATCCGAATGTCTCCTCTCCGGGCCCCGCTCTTACATAACTCTCTCCACAGCCACTTGCAGCCGACTTGCACAAGCAGTGCGACGTTCTGATGGAGCTGGAAAAGGCGTGCAAGACGTCCCGCAGGCTGGAGGGTCTCTGCAGGGACTTTGAGCTGCAGAAGGTTTGCTACGTCCCCCTCAATGTCTTCATCCTGAGGCCCCTGCACCGACTGGTGCACTACCAGCACATCCTGGAGCGTTTGTGCAAACATTACCCTGCTACTCATGTGGACTTCAGAGACTGCAGAGGTAAGTCACTCACGGCGTGGCGAAGTTGGCCATGCCAGCAATCGGAGGGTTGCTGGTTACTGGCTACTGGGGTTCAATCCCCACCTTCTACCATCCTAGTCAAGCCTGTTGTGTCCTTGGGCAAGACACTTCACCCTTGATCCTGATGGGTGCTGGTTAGCGCCTTGCATGGCAGCTCCCGCCATCAGTGTGTGAATGTGTGTGTGAATGGGTGAATGTGGAAATACTGTCAAAGCGCTTTGAGTACCTTGAAGGTAGAAAAGCGCTATCTAAGTATAACCCATTTATTTATTATCATTACTAGAGCAGGGTTTTTCAACCTTTTTTGAGCCAAGGCACATTTTCTGCGTTGAAAAAATCCGGAGGCACACCACCAGCAGAAATCACTAAAAAACGAAACTCAGTTGACAGTAAAAAGTTGTTGCCGCAATTGTTGGATATGACTTTAAACCATAACCAAGCATGCATTACTATAGCTCTTGTCTCAAAGTAGGTGTACTGTCACCACCTGTCACATCACACCGTATGAGTTTTTGGCTGTTTTCCTGTGTGTAGTGTTTTAGTTCTTGTTTTGCGCTTCTATTTTGGTGGCTTTTCCTCTTTTTTTGGTATTTTCCTGTAGCAGTTTCATCCTTTTGAGCGATATTTCCCGCATCTACTTTGTTTTAGCAATCAAGAATATTTCAGTTGTTTTTATCCTTCTTTGTGGGGACATTGTTGATTGTCACGTCATGTTCGGATGTATATTGTCTTTGCTCCGCAGTAAGTCTTTGCTGTCGTCCAGCATTCTGTTTTTGTTTATTTTGTAGCCAGTTAAGTTTTAGTTTCGTTCTGCATAGCCTTCCCTAAGCTCCAATGCCTTTTTCTTAGCTCACCTTTTGTTTATTTTTGGTTTAAGCATTAGACACCTTTTTACCTTCACTCTGCCTCCCGCTGTTTTTGACATCGACAAAGCAATTAGCTACCGGCTGCCACCTACTGAGATGGAAGAGTATTACACGGTTACTCTGCCGAGCTCTAGACAACAACACATCATTTGCAGACTATAATTACTGGTTTGCAAAAATATATTTTTAACCCAAATAATTGAATTTAGAAAATCTCCCAAGGCACACCAGACTGTATCTTACAGCACACTTGTTGAAAAACACTGCACGAGAGTACCACTTGCAAATCAAGTTCAATAGAAAACTGAAAGATGGATTGATAGTAGGCTCTTGAGGAAGTCATTAAATTAGCAGTGTGCATATCTTATTAGGACTGATTGCGATGTTTCTCTTCCTGGTTGGTCCGCAGCTGCTCTGGCCGATTTGTCTGAGGTGGTGGAGCAGCTCCAAGGGAGCGTCATGAAGACGGAGAACTTCCAGAAGCTGTTGGAACTTAAGAAGGATTTGATTGGCGTTGACAAGCTCGCTGTTCCTGGTCGGGTACGTTTGTTTATAGTCATTCCTTTTAGTTTTGTTGGGGGTTTTTTCTCACCAATAAGTAAAAACAGCAACTTTTCTTTGCTTTTTCTTAGGAGTTCATCAGGTTTGGCTGCCTCAGCAAGCTGTCTGGAAAAGGTCTTCAGCAACGAATGTTTTTCTTGGTAACACCTCACTTTTTCCCATTAGCTCATAATCGTACTTGCTTAAGTGATTTCATGTGGAAAAAACGATCAACATTTTAGACTTCCCACAGGCTGTTTTTGTAAATGCTTCGATTTTTCGGAATGTTTGAAATGTGCCCATAATATAAAATATGTGCTTGAAATTATACAGCAACAATGTTTTTAATGATAAATACGTACACTATATTGCCAAAAGTATTTGGCCACCTGCCTTGACTCACCTATGAACTTGAAGTGCCATCCCATTCCTATCCTGGAGCATTCAAAGTTCCTTTCACTGGAACTAAGGGGCCAAGCCCATCTCCTGAAAAACAACCCTACACCATAATTCCTCCTCCACCAAATTTCTCACTCGGCACACTCCGAGCAACCTCCAATCCCAGACTGGTCCATCAGATTGCCGGATGGAAAAGCGTGATTCATCAGTCCAGAGAAGGCGTCTCCACTGCTCTAGAGTCCAGTGGCGACGTGCTTTACACCACTGCATCCCACGCTTTGCATTGGACTTGGTGATGTATAGCTTAGACTCAGCTGCTCGGCCATGGAAACCCATTCCATGAAGCTCTCTGCGTACTGTACGTGGGCTAATTGGAAGGTCACATGAAGTTTGGAGCTCTGTAGCAACTGACTGTGCAGAAAGTCTTTGCACTATGTGCTTCAGTATCCGCTGACCCCTCTCTGTCAGTTTACGTGGCCTACCACTTGGTGGCTGAGTTGCTGTTGTTCCCAAAGTCTTCTATTTGCTTATAATAAAGCCGACAGTTGACTTTGGAATATTTAGTAGCGAGGAAATTTCACGACTGGATTTGTTGCACAGTTGGCATCCTATGACAGTTCCACGCTGGAAATCACTGAGAGCGGCCCATTCTTTCACAAATGTTTGTAGAAACAGTCTCCATGCCTAAGTGCTTGTTTTTATACACCGGGCCAAGTGATTAGGACACCTGATTCTCATCATTTGGATTGGTGGCCAAATACGTTTGGCAATATAATGTATATGTGGAGAATTGAAACGTGGTCAATGGTGGTGTAATGACGAGCTTAGAAAGAAGTTAAGATTGAGGCTCAAGTATCAGCAACATCAACAAATATATAGAAGATAGCGGCCATAGTAACCCAGCACACAGGATCATGCTCCTCCTTTCATGGCACAGACCATGGGTTTGATTTGCTACAAGATTTGGAAGAGGAGAGGATTTGGCCTAAAAATCTGATATTGATATTGGATACCGGATGCCTTTTTTGGACTGCGATGTCCACATTGGAGAAAACAGGGGCCTTCATGTCGGGGTTTACTGAAAACCCACACACACCGATCAAAACCTACTTTTTGACTTACACAACCCACTAGAACACAAACTGGGTGTTAACAGAACCCTGATAAAGTTCCTACCAGGCCACAGGCCAAAGAGAAAGAGCATAGGCATTTGAGGGAAGCCCTCAAATCCTGTGGTTACCCCAGTTTGTCATTTGTGAAAAGTGCATCCACTTCCAGAAATAACAAGTACAGAGCGGATGAGGAGGAAGTAGGTGACAGACGCAAAGATATTGTCATTACATATGTAGCAGGTCTATCTGAGAAACACAACATCCCAGTACACTTCAAACCAGGCAACACCCTGAGACAGAGACTAGTGCATCCTAAAGACCGGACACACCACACCCACAAAAACAATCTGGTGTATGCTATCCAGTGTAAGGATGAATGCCCTGATTTGTATGTTGGGGAAACAAAACAACCACTCAGCCGACTCATGGCAAAGAGTAGACGGGCAAACTCTTCAGGCCAAGACTCTGCTGTCTACCTGAACCTCAGTATTGAGAACAAAAGTGTACAGATTCTGGACAGGGAGGACGGATGGGTACGAAAAAGGAGAGAGGGAAGCCATCTATGTCAAGGTTGAAAAAAGAGGATGTGGTCTGCGACACCACCTGTCTCCCACATACAACACTGTCCTTTCAACCATTCCTAAAAGACTCTGCAATTGAGCCCCCAACAAATACCAGGAGTTACAAACATTCTGGTCACAGAAGGTGATCAATATGCCATTTGTTTAAAACTGAACAGAATGCTACCGTGGGGGATTGCGACCATTTTAGACTGGTGGTAGTCGATCCACAGCGATCGTTCTGCCACACAATATCTCAATGCTTAACGAGGGGAAATTACACTTCGATTGTCGTTGGCTTTGACAGTTAGGATTGCTGGTTTGCATCAAAACAGTCGTTTTTTTTCCTCACCACGATAGGGCGAAACCAACCTTGCCCAGGCACACCCTCCTGGTTTTGAAGTGTAAACATTTGGGGTTTTGACACCAGCCGCTGGACTAGATATGACCAGTCTAAGTCTATGAGCACGAACTGATGAAGCCGACTCGGATGAGAGGCAAAACGTCTTCCAAGACAAACCAAACAGTCCAGTTGCGATCGATTTAAATGTCGTGAGATTACAATGACCTGGATGAATGAGAACCTCCATAGACAGATCGGATACCGGCCAGGATATAAGCAACGGCAAATATGGGCTTACATATAAAATGTGATAAAAGCTCCGATACAAGCAGTCCTGCAGCGTGTTTACTTGTGCAAAACTGGACAGTGAGTTTACTTCTAAGGCCCCATATCCATATCTAGTTTACACTGATCAGATTTTTTTGCCAGTCTAATCGCTCCAAAGTGCTTCAAAATCTGATTCAGGCCAAATCAAAAGGGAGTCCTGAATGCGATTGAAATCTGATCTTTTCAAATGTGACTACTTGCCAACCTTGAGACCTCCGATTTCGGGGGGCGTGGTTGGGGCGGGGGCGTGGTTAAGAGGGGAGGAGTATATTTACAGCTAGAATTCGCCAAGTCAAGTATTTCATATATATATATATATATATATATATATATATATATATATATATATATATATATATATATATATATATAAGAAATTCTTGACTTTCAGTGAATTCTAGCTATATATATATATTTTTTTTTTTTTAAATTTTTTTTTTATTATATATATATATATATATATATATATATATATATATATATATATATATATATATATATATGTATATATATATATATATATATGTATATATATATATATAAAAATAAGAGAAATACTTGAATTTCAGTGTTCATTTATTTTCACATATACACACACATAACTCTCATCTACTCATTGTTGAGTTAAGGGTTGAATTGTCCATTCTTGCTCTATTCTCTGTCACTATTTTTCTAACCATGCTGAACACCCTCTCTGATGATGCATTCTGCTTCGTCTCCTTGTTGTGTGCGCAGTTGTGCACTGCACTCTCTAAAAGCCCTAGATGTTATTGTCACATATGCATGTACAGTAGATGGCAGTATTGTCCTGTTTAAGAGTGTCACAACATTGCTGTTTACGGCAGACAAACTGCTTTACGGTAGACGAAAACGTGACTGCTGTTGTTGTGTGTTGTTGCCGCGCTGGGAGGACGTTAATGTAACTGCCTAACAATAAACCCACAAAAGAAACCAAGAAATCGCCCTCCATCATTCTACAGTTATAACATCATTGGGCAGGCACGCTGTTTATATTGTGGGAAAGCGGACGTGAAAACAGGCTGTCGACACGTCACTCAGGTCCACATGGAGCTGGAGGGGGCGTGGCTTCCAGCTCCGCCTGAATTTCGGGAGATTTTCGGGAGAAAATTTGTCCCGGGAGGTTTTCGGGAGAGGCGCAGAATTCCGGGAGTCTCCCGGAAAATCCGGGAGGGTTGGCAAGTATGGCTTTGAGTGAGCGACGTCACTTGTCTAGCACGAGGAAAGACGCAGTCGCCAGCGGATGTGGATATTTCATCACAACATTCCGGTTTCTGTGAGCAAAGTGTATTCAAGAAGACCAGGTTTTTGGTGCACCGCTAGTCAATAGTGCGCAAATAATTGGCTATATGTAATATATGAATATATATTTTGATTCCGAAGAAATAGAGATTGTCGAAGGACCGGAATTGACGCTGTGGGACATTTGCTTACATGTGAGGTGAAATATAAAGCTCCCGTGGATCAACGCTGATGTCTGTGCCTCCTCCACTTAACTTATTAAAAGATTAGAACCCTCCCAAATATATTTCACTATTTACATCCATTCATACATTATATTACTTTCATTTATTTTCACGTGAAAAAACACTAATTTTTAAGGTGTTGCGACTTTTATTTCAATCAATCAATCAATCAATCAATTCCTTTATTGTCATTGTCATAATAACACTTAAAGGGGAACATTATCACAATTTCAGAAGGGTTAAAACCATTAAAAATCAGTTCCCAGTGGCTTATTTTATTTTTCGAAGTTATTTTCAAAATTTTACCCATTACGCAATATCCCTAAAAAAAGCTTCAAAGTGCCTGATTTTAACCATCGTTATAAACACCCGTCCATTTTCCTGTGACGTCACACAGTGATGCCAATACAAACAAACAGCAAGGTATAGCGACATTAGCTCGGATTCAGACTCTGATTTCAGCGGCTTAACACTGTCTGATAAGATAATTACTAACAACTATGAACTAGGTTTACAGCATATGAAATACATTTGGCAACAACACGCACTTTGAGAGTGCAGACAGCCCATTTCAGGCACGCTAAGAACATATATTTTTTCACGATTTCAGCACTCAGGTTAACCATACCTAAATAGACACAAAATACTGCATTACACAAGACTACCCGAATGTACTCGAATGATTGAAAAAAATAAATGTTTTTAAGCTAAATTATTGGTAAACACAGTTTATGTATAATAATTTACGTAAAACCGTGAGTAATGAATAAAGTTTTCATCAATTAATATATTCTGTAGACATACCCTCATCCGCTCTCTTTTCCTGAAAGCTGATCTGTCCAGTTTTGGAGTTGATGTCAGCAGGCCAGGGAAGCTAGGGTCGATATTCTTCTCTTGATCATCTTCGGTGGCATAAGCGACGGTGTGAGCCAAGACATCCAGGGGGTTTAGCTCGCTCGTCTGCGGGAACAAACTGCCGCCATTGCTTGCCGTGCTACCGAGGTCCTTTGTCCCTTTATTGTTCACACACTCCGGAAGATTCAATGGGGGTCTGGCGGCAGATTTCTTTGACTTTATCGTTGGAAATGCATCTGCTTTGAGTGTCGCAGGATATCCACACATTCTTGCCATCTCTGTCGTAGCATAGCTTTCGTCGGTAAAGTGTACGTAACAAACGACTGACCATTTCGTCGGCTTTCCCCACAGCCTCGTATTTTGAACAAATTTCGTCCAATTTCTTGCCACTTTCGCATCTTTGGGCCACTGGTGCAACTTGAATCCGTACCTGTTCGTGTTGTTACACCCTCCAAAAACACACCGACGAAAGTGAGAAAATGGCTGATTGCTTCCCGATGTGACGTCACGATGTGACGTCATCGCTCCAAGAGCGAATAATAGAAAGGCGTTTAATTCGGCAAAATTCACCCATTTAGAGTTCGGAAATCGGTTAAAAAAAATATATGGTCTTTTTTCTGCAACATCAAGGTATATATTGACGCTTACATAGGTCTAGTGATAATTTTCCCCTTCAAGTCATACATGAACAATGAGATTTTGTTTGAGCTTTGTCCAGCGGCATAGAAACTGCATTGATGTGCAGGTTGACAATAGTTTACATTTTAGCATTTAGCATTGTCAGGAAGATCGCGATAAGAGGGACGTGGGGGTGGGAACAGTCGGATGTCTGATGGGTGTTACGTTGATGTTGCAGCAATGCAATGTCCAGAGCACAATTATTGAGGTGGTGAAGAGTGAGGTAATAAGATGGTCCGGGGCAGCAAAGGGGCAGGCTGTTCATTTAGCAGTCTCACAGCCTGGGGATACAGACTGTGAGACATTCTGGTGGTCCTGGCGCGAATCGATCTATACCTCCTTCCAGAGGGTAGCAGGTTGAAGAGGCCATGTGCTGGGTGGTATCTGTCCTTCAGGATGTTGTGTACTCGCTTTAGGCAGCGAGTTGTGTACATGGCACTCATCTCTGGGAGTATCGTCCTTGTAATTTTCCCCGCCGCTTTAACCACTCGCTGGAGGGCCTGTTGGTTCGCTTTAGTGCGTCTAGCAAAGCACACTAAAAATCTGTAAGTGAGGACACTGCTGATGGCACAGTTGTAAAAGTTGACCATTGATTTCTGCGGAATTTGATTTTGTAGTAGTAGTGACTTCCTTTGTTTTCGCTTTATATAAGTGCGCATGCAAGTGACGTGGAGGCCACATTGGGGCCTGTGCGCGTTTACACTGGAGTCTGATGAAAAAAAAATCACATTTTACTTGCAGTGTAAGCAGTCAGCTGAAGAACAATCTGTTTGAAAAAAAATCTTATTTTGGCCACTTTGGCCTGCAGTATAAACGTAGTATAGATGTCCCCCAATAAGCCCATATGGTTGGTATTTTCTGGTATTTTAGTCAAGTCACTTGACCGAACCTTTTCTAACATTTCACACTACAAAATAAAAGTATGTGCTATGATTCGTGCTCCAATATCAGTATTGTATCAAAAGTGATAATAATTCATGCAGCCATCTATGAGTATTTTCTTCTTAATAAATAAATAGAGGAAAGTATTATGATGGAATATGTTTGTAAAATATAATAATTTGATTATTTAAATTCAAAGTGCAAAACATAGTCTTATTAGACTTAGACAAACTTTATTGATCCACAAGGGAAATTGTTCCACACAGTAGCTCAGTTACAAAGGATGGAAAGGATAATGCAGGTATAATGTAGACTAAAAATGTACCATAGTAGCAATATAAAATATAACATATATGTAATATGTACATATTATGTATACATTATATAATATATACTGATATATTATCCCCCGGGAGGAGTTGGACGAAGTGGCTGGGTAGAGGGAAGTCTGGGCTTCACTGCTTAGGCTGCTGCCCCCGCGGCCCGACCTCGGATAAACAGAAGAAGATGGATGGATGGATGGATGATATATTATATTAAATTATATTTTATATAATATATAACAAATTACCATGTATAATATTACAGTATATGTAACAGCTGCAGCGTAAAATAAAGAGTAGATCCAGCAGAAAATATACATTATAAACAAAGAGAGGTAGCTAACATAGAATTATATGCACCAAATGATAATATAAATACATTTAATAAAGTCAAATACAAATAAGGCAACAAGAGAAGTGTCCTTCACTTCTCTTTTGTAAAGTAAATCTGAACAGCCGATATGGGCATCTACAAACCCCGTTTCCATATGAGTTAGGAAATTGTGTTTGATGTAAATATAAACGGAATACAATGATTTGCAAATCATTTTCTACCCATATTCAGTTGAATATGCTACAAAGACAACATATTTGATGTTCAAACTGATAAACTTTTTTTTTTGTGCAAATAATCATTAACTTTAGAATTTGATGCCAGCAACACGTGACAAAGAAGTTGGGAAAGGTGGCAATAAATACTGATAAAGTTGAGGAATGCTCATCAAACACTTATTTGGAACATCCCACAGGTGAACAGGCAAATTGGGAACAGGTGGGTGCCATGATTGGGTATAAAAGTAGATTCCATGAAATGCTCAGTCATTCACAAACAAGGATGGGGCGAGAGTCACCACTTTGTCAACAAATGCGTGAGCAAATTGTTGAACAGTTTAAGAAAAAACATTCTCAACCAGCTATTACAAGGAATTTAGGGATTTCACCATCTACGGTCCATAATATCATCAAAGGGTTCAGAGAATCTGGAGAAATCACTGCACGTAAGCAGCTAAGCCCGTGACCTTCGATCCCTCAGGCTGTACTGCATCAACAAGCGACATCAGTGTGTAAAGGATATCACCACATGGGCTCAGGACAGAAACCCACTGTCAGTAACTACAGTTGGTCGCTACATCTGTAAGTGCAAGTTAAAACTCTCCTATGCAAGGCGAAAACCGTTTATCAACTACACCCAGAAACGCCGTCGACTTCGCTGGGTCTGAGCTCACGGGGTTTGTACATCAACTATATGATTTGCCTGAGAAGCTGGACAGGACAAAAAAAAAAAGAATAAAAGTGATAATAATTCAAAACATTTTAACCAGAACCATTCTTGTGATTGACTCGCTGTGGCGACCAGTCACAGGAAAAAGCTGGAAATGGAAATGGAATTTAAACACATGCTTACACACATAATTTCCCTTAAAATTGTCTTCATCATATAAAATACAATCTTTTAACCAGGCTTTTTTTTCATTTTGTTTGTTTCATTATTTAGTTTTATTTTTCTAATAGCTGATGATTGTTTAAAAACATTGTACTAATTGCATGATGTCATCTGTTTTAACCTGCTTGCTTCTAGTATTCTCATAGTTTGTATTTGTAATCTAATGTTCAATGTTTACTTCTATCGATCTATTTTCTATTCTGATTCTAGCTTAGATCAGCCACCAGTTTAGAAGATTTGATATTAACTTGTTTCCTTCTCCCTTCGCTGTAGTTCAACGACGTTATTTTGTACAGCGGTCGAGGGATGACGGCCACCAATCAGTTCAAAGTTCACGGGCAGCTTCCGCTTCATGGCATGACAGTAAGAGTCTTATGTTAAATTGGAATCAAATGACCGTCACCAGTCTTTCATTAGTTCAAATAAGTAGCAATAGAATATATAGTA